>NW_010167616.1:11086-36059 GCF_000695765.1 Mesitornis unicolor | reverse complement strand
AGGAGAGGGAGAGGAGAGGGAGAGGAGAGGGAGAGGAGAGGGAGAGAAGAGGGAGAGGAGAAGGGAAAGCAGATATTTCCTGCAAAACTTTCCTTTAAAAATAAGTAATCTTCAGCTGAAAATTCATCATCAGCAGCAACAAAATGTAAGTGTAGTAAGGAGTTAAACAACATGAATAAATTTACTCACCTGCATAGCATGATATCCTTATTAGCACAAAGTTTAAGAACTGCTCATATGTCAGTAGGGTGTATTTCTGGTAAAGGACCGATTTATTTCAGTGGCATAATCCTAGTGCAAAATGGGTATAAGATCAGGATAGGTATCTGGCTTCAGCGATTCCTGATTTACATCATGAGCCAGCGGAACTGAACTCTGACATTTCTTCTTAAACATGCTTAGTATTAAATGAAACCGGCTTGTTTGACCTAACACTGTTCACCATTCCACACAGATAATATTAAACTCTGTCCTGACACATATGTACATTAACCCAGATGATCCTAATGGAAAGCTGAACTTGTGCATATATCAGAGGGTGGAATTTACCCTGTACTTATAATAACCAGAAATTTCAGTTACATAACTGGCCCATGAAGAATTTAAAATCAAAATGATTGCTGAATAAAAGCAATGCTGCTTTATCACTTAGCCAGCCCAGTTTGAAAGAATGTGTAAACTTTACCTTTTACCTACTCCATTTGCCTGTGCCTTGAGCGTTGCTTTTGCTTAAACCTTACTCGGGTATTTGTTATCTACTCTACAGCTACACTGTGTTGTTTTTTTTTTTTCCTTTTAACCACGGCAACCATCGCCTCTAATAAGAACTGGCATTCTCTTGAGATTTTGTAAGATAATACTGGTTTTTAAGGCTTATGTTTTGGGATGATTGTAAAAACCGGCAAAAAGTCGTGCTCTGAAGATGCTCATCATGCTAAACAGCATCCTGCACCAAAGCTGCTCGCCGGGACGTGAGGAGTTCAGGGAGTGCAGAACTCGGTTACCCCTTAGGCTGCCTGATGGCAAAACTCTTCGGTGTAAAGGACCCAGGGGGGAGAGGGAGGGGAGTTTTTGTTGTTGCTGTTGTTGTTTTGGTTTGTTTTTCTCAGTGAATTTCTCACCGGCCGAGGATGCGCTTCCGAGCTCCTTGAAGGTTTGGGCGAGGCTGTGGGATTTCCGCTGACCCACGGGGGGAGCTGTCGACTACCGCAAGCCGCCCCTCGTCGGGCTGGAGGGGCAGGGTTGGGGACGGCAGCTCCCAGCCGGGTAAAGCACCGCTCTGGTGAGCAGCCTGCGATGGGAAAACAGGCATCCGAAAAAGCGATGAGGAGTTGAAGCTCTGTTTCCACCTACAGCTGAGAATGTGTTTGATAAGCAACACCTAAAACATGTTAGGAAGGAGACAGTTTGTTTGGCTGAGTGTGACTTTCTTGGCAGCAGGATTTCGCCCTAATTTATAACCATTATGTAAACTCCTGACTTCCAGATTCACACTGTGAAAATATTCAAGATGAACTAATCAGGGTGGAAATCTGAAATTGTTTCTGCATGGTTTATATCCCCCATCTGGCAGCCCAGAACAAACAATACGACCCTGATGGTGTTTACATGAGTTACCTTTTTGGAGGAAATGATTGTACTTAGAAAATTGTTCCTGCTCGAGAAATTTAACAACTTGTTGGCCTAAACAGGGCTTTATATCTTTTTAATCTCTTCTCTTCTTTTTTTCTTGTATATGTTTGAGGAGGAGGAAGTTATTAACTGTGAATTAGAGGCTTCACACCACATCTGTCTTTTAACTACGAGCCCAACTTAGGCTAAATGTTCAAAAGTTACAGAGATCCCTTTGCTTACTGTCTATCGAGATCTGTACTGGATCAGCTTCAGAAATCCCTAACTTATTCTTATTACCTATTAAGACATTCAGTGGGGCTGTTTTCCTCCTGAAACATTGCCTGTCAGCAGTTTCAAGTGGCTCTGTGCAGGTAATGTGTACATTCAAAAAGCATAAACGTGCTCCGTGATTTTCATTTTGCTGTACCCCAAGTGGACTTTCACTATAGCAAAGTTTATTACAGCCAGTTTGCATGGTATTTGATAGGATTTGCAATTCTGTCATTCGCCAAGGTTTTCTTTTAGGAAGAGTTAGAGAATAGAAGGAATAGCTTGACAAATACTAATAATGATAATAAGACAAATTTGTCTTCGAGAACTCTGGGGTTTTCAGCAATGTTAGAAGAGAAATTTTGTCTCAGTCATTGCCTTGCAGTGCAGAATATTTCACATGTTTGTAGCAGAGTCTGAATCTGCATCCAGAGACATTCCAGAAAAAATATAAACAGATAATGTTATACCATGAGAATTCATCATACTGAAACCTAATTGTTTTTATAAATTGCAGTCATTTAAATCAAAGTTATTGCACAAAGCTAACAAGGGAAAGACAATAAGTCTTATTTTAAAAAATAAAAAAACTAAAATAAGTGAGGTCTTGTGTAGTGAACCATTTAAAATTTTTGGCTCTAGCTAGTTTTAATCTGTAGTTTTCAGTTGGCCTTCTAGTGATCACTGTGAATTATTGGGATATGACTGTGTCATGTGAGCTTTCCAAAATATGATGGAATTTTATTAAATTTATTTTACTATGAATTCCATCTATGTTCTCCCAGAAAAATTCCTGGACACAGATAATTTTAAAAACAAAAAAACGGATTTGTCTTTTAGGCTGAAGTTTAAAATTATTTTTCAAACACTTAAAATCATAATTAAAAAGTTGTTTTTCTTTCATCCTAGAATAAGGAGCCAAGATAATGCATACTGTGCATTAAAATTTTGGCAGTTTTTATACAGTTATTTTTTAGTCAAAATCAAATTTCTATGCTAAATGATTTCTGTTAAAGTTGGTTTATGTTTCTTAGCTTGAAAGCTTAAGATGATTTGAAGCAAAACAGTATATCCAATATCCCAAAGCAACAGTATAAGTCTTGGCTTGTAAATAAAGTATAGATTTTATTTGGATTTTTTCTTTTTTTTTCTTTTCTTTTTTTTTAAATGAAAGAAGTACTCCCTGTTGGAAGGAAATGCAGCTATACAAAGCAGTAAAAGGAGTGGATCCTACAGCAAACCCAAGGTACCACTGACCTTTAAGGAAACAGAATTAGGGTCAAATTATAAAATAAAAAAAAAAGAGAGAGAGATTTTAGACTTATGAAATAAAAGCTTCTATCCTGAATACAGTGTAGTGTTAGAGAAATCCTAAGGGTGTTTGAACATGACAAAGCTTTAGGAACTTGGAGACATGCAAAAGGGTTGTGAACATTTCCAAAAACATAGGCAGTTAATTCAGTTTAAGACTGAATTACGTATTACTCAACAGAATACAAGGGAAAAAAAGGAAAATATTTCTTTTTGGAAGTTCTTTTTGCCTCATTTATAGGTCTGATGTGAAGAATGCAGATTTTTCTTTTTAATCAAAAAAATTATTTTTTTACTGACAGATGAACAGTAATTAATTGTAAAAGTTTCAAGGGCTATTTTAAAGTGCATAGTTCTTAAATAGGTTTTAAATTTGTTGACATGAATACTCTTATCATTACTTACAGGAAACATAAATTCTAGGGGAAAAGAAAACCTGGGGAATGTTGAGTAATAACTAAAATATTTTGGTAGGATGAGTGTTAATTTCAAATCCTTTACATGATGAAAAAAAAAAAGAAAAAAGTGAAGGTAAACTGCTGTTTAACAGCTTCCCACTGTTATATAAACTTTCAAACAACCATGAAATGTAGGTCTCTGGACATCACTTAAAAGAGCCACAAATAAACAGAGGGTCGTACCACACTTCTGTTCCCTAATGTGTAACTAAAAGGTTTAGCTAAGAACGAAAGTGCCCAAAACCCCTTTTTTGTTTATCTACCGCCTTGTGTACCATAAACACAAATAAGCAAAGCAGGTCTGGAGTGGGCAGTGAGATGCTGGTAGTAGGATGCTGGTGGGTTGTGAGTAGGGTGCAGAGGAGGTAAAAAGCCTGTTAATGTCTCCTGAGGGTCATTGCACCTCTGTGCATGCAGCAGGCTGGGACATTTATGTAGCAAAGAATCACCTACTTATAAAATAAAGATGCTGCACTTAGCACTCCTGTGCCAGAACATCTCTGGGGACTTGTATATCTTTCATGGAAATTTGTTAAAGTGTAATCATTTAGCAATTACTAGGGACTTAGTATAATGGTGTCCTTTTAATGAAGCAAAACACAAGCAGGACTATTATACCCAATGCACCTTCAGGATGCAAGACTGCATCCTCTTCAGACGTACTAGGATCATGACCAGACATTTGCAGTGGTCCTAAATCACACAAAATTCCTCCAAAATTGAGAGTGGCCCTATATAAACTGGAATTTCCTCCTGGGAGGAAGTGTTGGTACCTGTGCTGTTACTGGTGCTGTGTGGGCCAACCCAGGGAAGAGGGTCTGCTCCTGGGGCGAAACCCAGCTCTTGGTGATGGCACAAATCTGCTACTAGACAAAAAACCATCATAATCTCCTAGTTACCCTGGTGTAAACTAAGAGTTATGCAAGTTATCCAGAAGTATACCCAGACAGAAAATTTTTTTGCTCCAAAGATACTACTTGCAATGCTTTTATCCCTTGACACCAAAACAGTATATATAAAAGCTGCAAAGATAATTTTTTTCAGGTCTTACTCTGAAACTTTCCTACCTTTCCCAATCCCTGCCAAAGATAAAATTCTTTCTTTCGGGGATTTCATTCTTGCTTTTGATTTAACAAAGAAAGTGTTTAGGCACCACAGTTATAAGGAACAGCATAAATCCGATAGCTCACTGAATGTAGCATGTTTAGGAGAAAAGTGGGGCCTCTGGTTCAGACACAGTAATTAATATCTTGGGCTATAGGCTTCCTTGAAAAATTCATTATGTGAAATCAGGTACTTACATGTACAACAATTAACTTGATATATATGTGTGTATTATTTATTTATTTGCGTAATGTGTGCGTGATAAATTACCAGTATGTGGACATCTTTTAAAATCTGTTACTAATCTCAGTGTTGGTCATGTAACCTAAGAAGGAATGAAGACGTAAGCTGTAGCGATGATGGTTATACAATACTGCAACGAGAGCAGAATAGAATACAAATGTCATTACAGCACAGGGCTGCACGCAAGCATTTTGACTGCTTGCAGATTTCATTCTGATGATAAAACAAGGTGTGTGGTGGGGGGTGTGTGTGTGTAGCAAGGATTAATTAAAGGATCCATTTGCTCACTTTTGTTCCCATTTACAGGAACCACTGGTGGCATTTCTAGAGCAATGTGACTATGTAAAGGGTTACAAGCTGTAGAATGAAGTCAATAGCTTGCAAGCTACTCAATAATAATGCAAATTGCAGAAGGAATATGTGCAGAAACAGAAAGGAAAAAATATATTCCCCATCTGGGCAGTTATTGAACATTTTGGACCATGGAACACGCAAAATGGGGTGGAGCAGAGATTTTCCTGGCTTGCCTTCCACATCAATCAGTTTGTTGGGAATTGTGCACAGCAAACACAGTTGTGCCACTCTGAAAAAGACAATGGATCAGAGAAACAGCAAAAACATTTTTCCAAAATGACTGGTGGTTCTGGGGTCTCATTGGACATACTTTGAAGCTGTCACACTTTCAGGAAGAGCTGAAGCCCTATTCTCTGAAACTCATGCCCCCTCAGTCAACTAAGGGCAAAACACATTGTGTTAGGAAGGCTTTGAGTGAGGGACATTAAAATCCTCATCCAAGATAATTGCATTCAGGGGATTTCTGCCACTGGAGTAAACAACTCTGGGAATTCAAATTCACTGTTCTTATTATTGATGTAAGTGATTTTTAACCAAAATGAAGAAATAACACATCATTGTGAAACAGCAAAAAAAAAATTCAATTATAGATAGCTTCTACAATGAAAAGCATTTCAAGGAATGTGTTGAGCCTGTATGTTTGCTGTAAGAAGTAATAACACACAGTCACTTCTTAAAGTCATGCACATATTTTTCATCTAACATATAAAGGTTAGACAATATTGGGATTTTGTCACTGAAATGTCTTTGTGTTGACTGGTGAATGGGATGTGAAAGGCTTAGGGCCCAAAATTATCCTTTTCAGTTCTCAGATCTCATACAAAGGTTTTTGTGGCTTCTCAAAACTAAAACGGACTTTCACTTTCTTGAAATTCAAGCTATGTTTATGGTTTTTATTTAATAAACCAGTGTAAGAAAGTTCACGTCATTTAGAAGAAGACTCTATTAGCCCAGCATTTGCACTAGAGGTTGTTGAAATTTTTAGTTGAGGATTTTTTCAAGGAAAAATCACTATTGTGAACATTTTTATTTGTTCAAAGGGAAATAATGAAATGTTTCTAGATATCAAGGTATCTTTTAAAAAACCCAACAAACAAAACTAAACTTAAGTGTCTGCTTTTGCTTTTTATATTTCTTTTTATTCCTTTTTTTTGAAACGGAAAGCAGTTTTATGTTTCATTAGAAAACTGAGAAAAAGGGAGTAGCAGCTTCTCTTTCAAAAATGTCATCAATACATTTAATTATTACTGGAAGCTAAAAGCTTTGAGTGCTAGAATTTTTCTTTTCTTTTCCTTTCTTTTTATACACTTTTTTAAAAGTCTGCCTTTACAAGGCTGTAAATTGTGATTAATCTACCAACCTATCACCAGGATTGAATTACATTTTGTACTGTTCTGCAAGACTAATTAATTTAATAGTTGCATGTAAGTGCAGTCTAGCTGTGGCATTTTGAGCCTCCTCACACATGGTGGTTTTGAGACTACAAACTCAATCCCAGACCTTTCTGGTTCTTGTTCTGGGCAAGACTGACAAAGTGCCAGCTCTGACTGGCATCTGTGGACCCTGCATACTTAGCTTTGCCAAACATTATTCAGATTAGTTGAGAACAAGATGTACATGCGTGCATTATTTTTTCACACCCATTCTCTCAACCCTGTGTGTGCAAGAATGCCCCATTCCTAGGAAAATCCTTTCTCATTTATCTTCCAGTATGACTGCCCAGAATAGACTTCCCAGCTTACTGTCTTCTCCTCATGGTCCACACACCTTCAGTTCTCCTTTGAGCTTTGAGGATGGTTGAACCAGAAGCAACAACACCTCCTGTGATCTATAAAATCCTTGCAGTTGTTTGATAGCCCAGAATGCAAAGAACCTTAAAACAGTGGATGACCGTGCGAAAGGTTCTTTCCCATCAACTCAGACGAGCCATTAGAGAGACAGAGGTAGGAAGGAATTGAGCCCAGAGTACACTTTTATCTTCCTACTCCTATACAAGCAATAAAAAAAAATCATCATGTTAGAAACAGAAGAATAAGGTTCTTTACTGAGGGAAGGAATAAAATTCCTCTTTCCATGCAGCAACATGCACATCTGACCTTATTTTCTGTAAAACAGACATGGGTTTTCTCTGTGTTCTGATACACATTTCCACAATGACAGAGCTGGTTTTGTGCATATTCTGTTCTGTATTTTATAACATTTCTGTTGGCTTCCTGCCCACGGCGGATGTATTTTTGTACTGCTGGTTTGGGCTGAGCCATTTATTTAAATTTTTTTTTTCTTCTTTTAATTTGCATAGCATGACCTTGTACTCAGTTAGAAATCATGGCCTTGGTTTTTCCACAACTCTGAAACTCACGAAGTAAAGAGCAAAGCCATGAAATGAAGACAAAAGCGGAGTTTGCAAATTGTACCTGTAGATTTTTTCACCCACTGTGCATACTCTTGGCCTGAAACTCAAGACATGAGTTGGATCATGAAGGTATCCTAATCCAACTTGGAAGGAATCTTAATTTTTCTTAAAGCTAAATTAGCTCCCTAGAAGTGTCACAGGGAGACCACTGTCACCTAAAGCAGTGGGATTTCATTGCCCAGGTTATCTCAGCTGCATCAGTCAACAGCTTTGCAATTTTGACATTTGGGAGAAACAGTTGTAAGATTTTAATGAGAGCAGACACTTACCACCCCCAAGTAGCTAAAATAGGTTAAAAATATCCCTTGTTTTGGTATTTCTAGGTTCCCTGAGGTTAGTGATATGTTTAATTTGCTGTCTGTTTGAATACAGGAACTCCCTTGACAGGTTTTTGACATTGGAGAGTTTTGTTAACAGGAAGGTTCAAGTCAAGTAACATACCCACTCAGTCCCCTTCTTTAGCTGTCCTCAACGGTATATTGCTCCCATTTTGTTCACAAAATCAGGGACAAAAAAGATTGCAAATATTTGTCAGGTTCTATATTGTTCTTTATTTTCAAAATAGCATCATTCCCCACCATTTTTTCCTCGTAATTTATTCTGCCTCAAAGAAAGAAGAAAAAAGGAAAATAAGCATTGAAGAACACCCTACAGCTTTTACTGCTGTGAAGTTTTTCTTTTTGAGGTTCACTTGAATTTTCTTACATTCCTTCCTTACTGGTTATGGCCCTATGCCCTTTGCTAACAAAGCGTTCAGAAGCCCATAATGAACTACAATGGGCTGACTGTAGTTGAGTTTACAGCGGAGTACTGGTCTTCCTTGCTTGTTCCATGTTAGGAGTTGTAGTGGCAGTAGCCACCCTACTGAAGACAAAATCAGTCCTGAGGCTGGCAGCTTCTGGGAGGTAAGTGTAGGAGATCTGCAGATCGACTTTGTTCTAGTAGGTTACATGATGAGCAGTCTAGAGAAAGGGTTACATGGGGAAGGAAAACTATTCAGATATGAAACTTGCTTCCCTTGCATGAGATGCATTTTACCTTCTATATGGAAAATGCATAACTAAAAATTTGTTGGTCATTTCTGCCTGAGGTGCTCCAGACCCACATTTGCTACAAATAGCACAGTGGAATAACTTTGTGGGTTAGTTAAAATATCCCCGTCTCCCTTTGCAAATATAAAGCTTACTTCTTCAGAGGAATAAGGTTCCAGGCAAGTGTCCTCAGCACTGGTCTACCCTCGACATTGCTAGTGAGAGAGGCAGAGGAGCCCCGCATGGGCATATGGCATGTGTACCCAGAGGAAAATTAGCACGGAGCAGGTAAGACCTGGAAAGCAAATGCATTGGTAGTGCCTGAACTGAAAGCAAGGTTTAACAGTCTGGCAAATGCCATCATGGCTTTTCCACTTGCTTTCTATGGCACTGCCCTACGTAGTGTGCATGCACCTCACAGTGATTTCTATGCTCTGCTCCACTGCTCAGCCAATGCGTGAGCTAGAGAGAGAGGATCTGCACACGATTTGAAAATTCTTGGAGGCATCTTGAGTTGGACTGAGGTACCTAAAGTAATTATGCAGCACTGAAGTATATTTGTGAAGGAGCCATATGATGACTACAAGTCAACTGTTACTTATGGTCAGGAATACATGCACAAGGTCTTCGTATTCTGAGTGTTACCATTATCCCCCAGCTCCAAAATATGAATCTTAAGTGGACCTGTTCAGCCTTGGGAAGAGAAAGCTTAGGGTGGACCTTATCACCATGTACCAGTACATAAAGGGTGGTTACCAAGAAGATGTAGACTCCTTTTTCACAAGGTGTCACATGGAAAAGACGAGGGGTAATGGACACAAGTTGCTTCTAGAGAGATTCCGATTGAACTCCAGAAGAATTTTTTTAACCATGAGATCAATCAGACATTGGAATAATCTCCCAGTGGAAGTGGTGAATTCCTCTGTCAGTTTTAAGAGTCAGCTTGACAGGGTGCTGACACATATCATTTAAACAATACTTTTATCTTGAGAGGTTGGACTAGATGATCCTTGTGGTCCCTTCCAACCTGGAATTCTATGATTCTATGATTTCTGTTCATAGCATCATTGAATGGTTTGGGTTGTAAAGGACCTTAAAGATCATCTACTTCAATCTCCCTGCCATGGACAGGGACACCTCCCACTAGACCCGTTTTCTTGAAGCCCTCTCCAACCAGGCTTTGAACACTTCCAGAGAGGGGGCATCCACAGCTTCTTTGGGCAACCTTTTCCAGTGCCTCACTACACTCAGAGTAAAGTATTTCTTCCTAATATATAATGTAAGTCTACCCTCTTTCAGTTTGAAACCATTACCCCTTGTCCTATCACTATATGGCCTTGTAAAAAGTCCCTCCCCAACTTTCCTGTAAGTCTCCTTCAAGTACTGGAAGGTTGCTGTAAGGTCTCCCTGAACCCTTCTTTTCTCCAGGCTGAATGCCTTTTTTCTTTTATGGATTTCCTTTCACTTGGTAGGGTCTCTGTGATGAAACATCCAGAAATACAGCGTTCCTGTGCTGAAGTGGCTTAGTTGTACAGGTTAGGTCTATAATAACAAAGCTAACAGTGCCAGTGCCTGCTCTCTGACCATGGGGCCAGCTGGCATAGTCTTGACATTTACATATTATTAAGTTTTCTTTGTTTCAAAAACAGAGATTATTTCAAACTGCCTATTCTGAGTCTTTCTCCCACATTAACTTCTGCATTGTGCCAGGAAATTGATGAGGATATGTTAGGCGATTTGAGCAAAACCATGCCACGGGCCACTGTCACAATTTAACCATGTGAGTGATTGAGTCGCAGTGCCCAGAGTATTCCGTGGCACTGGCTAATTTATTAACATAGGTATAGTCATAGAAAGAGACTATTGTATCCATAACTGGCAATATGATGCCTTCTTTCTCTCAAGCCAGAACTTATTTTTGGCAGGAAAATTACCCCACAGACTCATGTCTATCCTGTTCCTGTGTATTAGAATCACATTTGAGATAAAGATTAAAACAAGAGGGCAAATTAACAGGCTGTTTATTAATCTTTAGTGTTCACATGTGTTGGGTAAGAATTTAGAGGCTGCCCATTCCATTATTTGAGGTTTGATTTATGTTCTGAAGTTTAGTTGATTTGCACTACTTCATTTTTCATTTTAAAATAGACCCAAGGACCCTGACCCTCTTAAAAAGAAAGAGCATTAGCTTTGTGGTATTGCTGTACAAAAAGTAAACAGCCAGTTTTATGAGGAAAATGTCTTTGGGATGCATAACTCTTGCATGCCAAAGCCTGAATGTGGGATACAGTGTGTGACAAAGATGCAAAATGAGGGATACACAAAAACTGTTCAGCCAGTAAATTTAAAATGTGGTGGGATCCAGTCCTGTCATATAAATAAGTCTTGCTGTAACCTCAAAATTATGATTTTTTATTTCTGATGTAAACGGTTGTCAACAATAAAAGTGTGGTACAGCCACATTTGTGTGGAATGCAGGAATCTGATTCTAAAACTGGATATTGGAAAAGAATGTCTAAATGTATGTTATATACCTATTTAGTTCATGCTATTGTTCATGAAAGTCTTAGTTTAGAAACTGATTCTTTTACTTATTATATCTCATATTTTGTACTGGCTTCTCATTCACATAAACTGGATATTAACCTGAAATCAACCTGTCAAAGTGCAAATAAGGGACATGTAAGGCTGTTTTGATTTCCACCAGCTGAGGATTTTATTTTATTTTTATTTTTTCTTCCTTTTTTTTCTTTTTGTCTTTTTTCTTTTCCCTTTTTCCTTTTTTCTTTATTCTTTTTATATTTCTTTTTTTATTTTAATTTTTTTATGTTTTTTCCTTTTTTATGCACTTTTTAGTACAAATAAGTGATTTTTAATTCTCAGCATCAAGATGCAAATAAAAATGGTAATCAAAGCATTACTTTATGCAAGACTTGTTTAACAGTGTTTATTCAGTGTCATGAATATTACTGTCCTTAGTTGTTTGGCTAAAACAAACCAGTCAACTGGAATACTTATTTATGTGTCTGAAACCTTGCTGTAAATTGGAACTTGTAAGGAAGTGCTAATGCAGTCTCTGCTTTGAGATAAGAGTGAAAGTGTGGTTAGTCATGTAGCTAACAAGCTCTTTCTATTGCTTTCTTTACTAAGTATATGGATTAAAATCCATTAGACATTATAGTAATGACTTGTTTCTAATCCAGACAGATTTTATAGTCAAGTAACACCTTTGACTTCAGTGAAATAACTCCTAGATTAATCTGATGCTAATGAGAAGAGAATCAGGCTCCAAATGCTGCAATTTTAATGAAACCCTTCTCCCTGATCCTGTCTCTGACCTCCTATACTTTATCTTCCAAAGATCAGCTTTGTGGTGTTAATTATGGGGTAAGTAAGCAGTTACTTCCTAGAGCAAATCAGCAAAAGTCCAGGTTTGCTCTAGAGGTCCCAAAGATCAGAGCTCTGTGTTTCTTCAGGTTTCAATTTACCAGGCTCAAAACACTTAAAAGCAGAAGGAGGAGAGGCTGGGGAGTGATCGGTTTACAAGTGACCTGGGAGTTCACAGCCTCCATCCCGTGAAATTACAGCCCATATAATAGGTCTTGTGCAGACAAAACCGCAACAAATTAACTCTAGCATCTTTGTTTGGAGGAGAAAGACACCTCTGCTTTACCAGCAGGTCCCAGGTTGTCCTTCACTGTAGTGGCAAACTTTTTTTTTTCCAGGAGGAATGTTTTGGACATGACACACACTTTGCTATTCTGCCAAGAAGGCGTACAGCGTTTAGCAGTAGTATAACTAGGTTTGAGTCAAAACCAATACCCCAACCCTTCAAACACTAACCAAGGACTTCTGTCACATGTGTAGTTACACTCAATCTCATCACTCTCTGGCTGTTACCACTCAACCGGGTTCCTACTAACTTTTCATGGTTACAAAATTCTTCTGTGACAGGTATGAATTTGATGGCATGTAGAAGTGTTTGAAAGACTTAGTATATAGTGAACAGGGTGTTTTGTCATCACATGTCATCCAATGTGCTTGATGCCATCTTATAAGTGAGTATGGGAACATACACCTGTCAGTATTCTGTTGACCTCCACCAAAACCATGAGCATAGTGAGTGACTGTATCTAGTGGAAATTAACAAAGACAGATCAGAAACATTGACTTGTAACAAGAAGAATGCAATTAAAATGGAAAGAGTAATATCTGCAAGAGTGATGAAATTTTTGTTAAGATGTTTTGAGAAAATATTTTCTCAGGTCATGCTCAATTTCTCTACTCCTCTGTCAAAGGTCAATTTTTTTGCAAATGGGAAGACTGAAAAAGATTCACAGATTTCACTTGAAATTTGCCAACTTTGCAAAAACAGGCAATTTTTATTCTGAGGTTTGAAAATTTCCCATTAGTTCCAGCACTAAATCTTGGCACTATTTTTCAGAAAAAACTTGTATTTGCAGCTAGGGTCTACTACAGCAATCCTGAATTTAGACTGCTAGCCCAGATTCAAGATGAATAAATTTATGTGTCCAAGAAGAATCGATTCAGCAGTATATATAATCTGCAGCAAAGAATTTAAACAAAGATCCTGGTGATGGTAGCACATTGCCTTCTCTGAGATTAGCAGTTTTTCCTAGGCTCTCACCTACTGGTGCAATTTCCTTGGCTAAGGAATTGATTCCTAAGGATATCTTCTCTCCATATTAAAAATATCATATAAATAACATTAGGAATATGTTTTATTGGGACTCTGTGCTTCAGATGAAATATTGCCTGATTCTTCTGTGTATTTGAGGGATAAAAAAGAAACTAGCTTCTATTTAGAAAATCATCAGGGCCCAAAAGGACCCAGAGGGATAAAAGCATTGTTGCATTTATTTTCTCCACAGGTACACTGGTCTGTAAAGGAAAACAGGAGGCTGTGAGATGCACACAGGAGAAATGCGCTGCCCTTTATATGCAGGCACCGAGAACTGGAAATATCTAATACTGACCACTATTGTGTAGCTGCAGTGCATGTGCTTAGCTCAAACCAATTGATTATTACAATTCTATGATATTTTGCACTCCAGAGATTTAAGCAGAATCATAATATCACAGAATATTAGGAGTTGGAAGGGACCTCGAAAGATCATCCAGTCCAACCCCCCTGACAGAGCAGGATCACCTAGACCAGGTCGCACAGCAACGCATCCAGGCAGGTTTTGAATGTCTTCAGAGAAGGAGACTCCACAACCTCTCTGGGCAGCCTGGTCCAGTGCTCTGTAACCCTTACAGTAAAAAAGTTTTTCCTCATTTTCAGATTGAACCTCCTATGTTCCAGCTTGCTCCCATTGCCCCTTGTCCTGTCATTGGCTGTCACTGGGAAGAGCCTGGCTCCTTCCTCCTGACACTCGCCCTTTACAAATTTATAAACATTAATAAGGTCTCCCCTCAGTCTCCTCTTCTCCAAGCTAAAGAGACCCAGCTCCCTCAGCTGCTCCTCATAAGGGAGATGCTCCACTCCCTCCATCATCTTTGTGGCTCTGTGCTGGACTCTTTCAAGCAATTCCCTGTCCTTCTTGAACTGAGGGGCCCAGAACTGAATGCAATCTTCCAAATGTGGTCTCACCAGGGCAGAGTAGAGGGGAAGGAGAACCTCTCTCGACCTACTCACCACACCCCTTCTGATACACCCCAGGATGCCATTGGCCTCCTTGGCCGCAAGGGCACATTGCTGGCTCATGATCATCCTGCTGTCCACCAACACCCCCAGGTCCTTTTCTGCCTGGCAGCTTTCCAGCCATTTGTCCCCAAACCTGTAGCGCGCTGCATAGGGTTATTGTGACTGAAGTGCAGGACCCGGCACTTGGCCTTGTTGAAGCTCATACAGTTGGCCTCAGCCCATTGATTCAGCCTATCCAGGTCCCTCTGCAGAGCCTTCCTACCCTCAGGCAGATCAACACTCCCTCCCAACTTAGTATCATCTGCAAACTTCCTGAGGGAGCACTCAATCCCCTCATCCAGATCATTGATAAAGATATTAAACAGGACTGGCCCCAAAACTGAGCCCTGGGGAACACTGCTATTGACTAGTTGCCAACTGGATTTAGCTCCATCCACCACAACTCTCTGTGCTTGGCCATTCAGCCAGATTTTTAACCCAGCAAAGAGTATGCCCGTCCAAGCCATGCTTCTCCAGGAGGATGTCAAAGGCCTTACTAAAGTCCAGGTAGACAACGTCCACAGCCTTCCCCTTGTCCACCAAGCAGGTCACCTCATCTTAAAAGGAGATAAGATTAGTCAAGCAGGACCTGCCCTTCCTGAACCCATGCTGACTGGGCCTGATCTCTTGGTTGTCCTGCATGTGATGTGTGATGGCACTCAGGTTGATTTGTTCCATCACCTTCCCTGGCACCGAGGTCAGACTGACAGGTCTGTAGTTTCCCGGGTCTTCCTTCTGGCCCTTCTTGTACATGGATTTCATGTTTGCAAGCCTCCAGTAGACTGGGACCTCCCCACTTAGTCAGGACTGCTGATAAATGATGGAAAGTGGCTTGGCGAGCACTTCTGCCAGCTCCCTCAGAACCCTGGGGTGGATCCCATCTGGCCCCATAGACTTGTGTACATCTAAGTGGTGTAGCAGGTCACTAACCACCTCTTCATGGATTATGGGGGCTTCACTGTGCTTTCCATCCCTGTCTTCCCGCTCAGGGGACTGGATACCCAGAGTACTGCTGGTTTTCCTACTAAGCAGAGTAGTTGGACAGTCACTTATGTGGTTTTTGTGACTTCTCAGTATCCATATTATGGAGACTGAAGAATATGCATGCCCTAGAGGAGTGCTTAAGGTTGTACTTGGGCATGCACAAAAGCCATCTGCAAAGCTGTGTAGAGGACTCCTATAAAGACAGCCCTTGCATGCCTATTGGAGATATTTAGCGTTGGGGTAAGAAAGAGAAACTTTGGTAATGAAACCAGAGCGGGATACCTCTGATATGACAGTCATGCAGTGCCTGAGTTAATTAGGGACAGTGTATTGATGGCAGAGTTCACTTTTGGGCAGAGAGGGCAAATGAAGCAAGATTGGTTGGGAAATTGAACAGCAATCAAAGATAAGCTAATTTGGAGACAAAAGGAATACTCAGAAAAACTTTACAAATGACAGAACAACTGTAGACTGGAACAACACAAGGAGATTATATTCCCTGCAGTACTTGCAACATAGCATTAATGTTACTGACTGGTTGCTACTGTGTGAGGCTCAGATAGCAGGCGAAAGTAAACAGCCCTCCCACCAGCTGAGCACAGCACTGCAGACCTCCCTCGTGCTCCCTGGTGCCTCAAGAGGCCATTTCTGAAAACAACTTACTGGTGCCCAGCTGCTGGGAGGCGGTTAGAAGTAGTTTCTCAAACTGCCCTTATTCATTTCAGCCTGCAAAACAAGACTGAAGTATCATATGCTGTCTCACCTCGGATCTCAGCAGCCTCAAAGACTTAAAAGCCTACCATCGAGGGAATTGCAAACTTGTTTCAGGGCTGTAAATTTTTGCACCATAGGTAAATTAGAGTTCAGATCCAGAATGCTGACCTGAGCTTGACATGCAATATAAATGTATCCTATGATGGGTTTATTACATCCTGATGTCTGTTGTTGTTGTGGATCCAGACTGCAGACTTTTTAGATGTATCCTAAGGTTTCATTTTTACCAGTAAGTTAAACAGGGCACAGGCACAGACACTAAAATGCTATTATCTGTAATGGTGCCTTGCCTGATTTTGACTCAAGATAACTAGCATTCTCACTGATGATTCCCAGGTGTGGCTTGGGGATAATGTGTGGGATGAAGATATTCCCAATAATGGGTCTGAATGTGACCACCTTATCCGGGAGGTGAAGAGAGTTTAACACTATGGAGATAACCATATCATGCTATGCTAACTTCAGGGCCACAACATCCTTTAGTTTTCTAGTACAGATGCAGGCTTTGAATGGAAACACAGGATGCAGAGGCTGTGTTATCACTTGGAAGAAGACAGAAGATATCTCTATGGAAAGGAGTTTTTCTGTATGTACATGACCTAAGACAAACCCTACATTGAAAATATATAGAATAGCAATACGATGAGGATGTTTGCACGGGAAAGTCTACACTGAGTTACTGCCAGGTAGCTGCTCAAGACAAATTCTCTGAGACAACTTAAGAGCTGATTGCAAGGATGGGTGTGTATTAAATGCTATTTCCTGTTAAATTGTACAGCACATGCTCTTGATGCAACACTTCTCTTTGTAAAATCCTGAAAAGGCAGAGCTATGGTCTATCCTTCAGCAAAGTAAAACACAAAGGAGCATGAAAAGGAAAAGAGTGAATGAAGGTGAATAAATACATAATAATCCATTATAAAATATCATATTTCTGCCTAATGTGAGGTGGGTGTTGGTCTCTTCTCCCAAGTAATGTATGATTGGATGAACGGAAATGGCCTCCAGTTGCATCAAGGAAGGTTTAGATTGGATATCAGGAAAACATTCTTTACTGAAAGACTGGTCAAGCACTGGAACAGGCTGTCCAGGGAAGTGGTGGAGTCACCATCCCTGGAGGTGTTCAAAAAACATGTGGGTGTGGCACTTCAGGATACGGTTTAGTCGGCATGGCGGTGTTTAGTTGATGGCTGGACTTGATGATCTTAAGAATGTCTTTCAACCTTAATGATGCTATGATTCTATAGTGTTGCCTGCAGTCATTATCACAACTTCAGATCCTCCAGCTGTTTTTACTAGAAACTCAACTCTCTCGAATAATTAACATTGGTGTTGTCTAAATTATCCTTTCATCATCTTACTCCAGTCACAGTAATACATAGAGCTGAAAGAGACATCCTAGATCATTGAGTCCAGTCCTCAGAAAGTGCATTATTGTGTTCCCATTACAAAAGTGCAAGACACTTCCTAATAGTAGGCAGGTTTGTCTTCATCCCTGCCAATATAGCAATGTTTCAAATCTTTGTTCCCCTGTTGGCTCCAAAATTCCCACTTCCAGACTTCATTTATTTCCAGTGAATTTCCACCCATTCATTCCATCATCATTGGCTCTTCTACTTGCTGCTAATCTCCCTAAATTGTTTGTAAGCCACAGACATATCTCTTCATAACAGTATCATTTCCACATGCTCTTTAAATATTTTCAGCTGCTTCCTCTCCTCTTCTGAATCTGAAACATAGTTCTGGTGCATACGTTCAAGACCCTTCAGTTACCTCCTTTTTGCTTATCCACAGTATTTTGTTTCTTATAGTTAAGTAGTGCAATCAATGAATTCCACTGGCCCTTCTCTCAAATGAGTGTCATATGTTTATGCACCACTGGCTCTAACAAGAAGCAAGAACAGATACCTGAAGCCACAAGTTGACTTCTCAGTCAAACAACCATCATCTCTCAGAAGAGACAGGCATCTCTGTGAGTTAGAAATTTAATCATCTATTTCAGTCCAGAAAGAAGTCATTGCCCAAGAGAATGCAGTACAGCCTCTCCTTCCAAAAACATTGGCAGAAAAAGAACAGTAATCTCTCTTTTCTTCAAATGAATTACTATAATCAGAAAACAAGACAAAGAATAAAGTCTTCTGCTACTGGTGTAGTTCCTTCTCTGAGACCTCTGATTCTGAACAAAAACTTGACTCATAATCAGCACAGAAAAACTACTCAAACCTGCAGATGCACTTAGGCTGAGAAAAAGCAAATTAATGTATTGCCACTTCAAAGACAAGCTCACTTTTTTGTTCAAAATACTACCATGGCTTTAATTTCAGTATTTTTTAAGATATCACTGCTGTAATTATTTACGCAATGAGTTTGGAGGGCTTTCTGTCTGCTTTGCAGCTCTTCTCAAGCTGTCCTTGCCTGCAGTGTAATCATGACATTCTTTGTCATAAAGATGCAGAAAATGAAGCGAAAGCATCTTTTGTAAAATGTTCTTGCATGAGTTTAGCAGTTTTAGTTTTTTCTTTAAAATGCATGAACATTCTAATTTTGCTGCAGAAAAAAACCTGAGATATCTTTATTTTGACATGCAAATACTCGAAATAAAAAAATGTTTCAATGCAGCTGTCAGATGCTTTCTAAAAATATTAGTTCAGGTTACATGTATTTAAAGCATTGAAAACATAAGAAATGAGAACTGAGTCAAGAAAGAACTTTTTAATTGTAAACTAGTGGTATAGAAATTTTTAAACAATAGTAATGAGACCCAGGATATAGACATCTTGAATTCTGCAACCCTTATTAAACAAAGTACAGCCAGACACAACAGTTAAAAATACGTAACCACACAAGTTCCCCATTTGCCCTCTTTTATTTGCTCTGTGTTTTCAATTTGTAATGACAATTTTGTATCAGAACAATAAACCAAAAGGATCATCTTTCTTTTGCCAGCTGTGACCCAAATGACTAGATTTGACTGTCCCATGAATGGAAACTGACAAATGAGACTTCAAAAGACTTCCCATTGCCAAGTTTAACAAAATTCTGCTATCTTTTAACCAAATATTTATGTATTACATGACTGTGTTTTATTATATTTATGTATTACATGGCTGTGTCCTATTAAATTTAAGTCTTCTCTGATCAGCAATACTCTCTTTCAGTGTCATTTGTAATATTTGGTTTCAATTAATATACATGGATCTGAAAGAAATGCACAAAACCTTGTTTATTTTCTAGCAGTTGATGGTAAGTGATTAAATTGTTGCATATGGCACGCTCTCCATCCCCTGTTTACTGTACAAAGCAGCTGGCAGGCTGCACCTGTCAACCTAGGAGAGAATCTCATAAAGCTGCCAGTAAAACAGTGTAGCTGAATACACATCTGCTAATAAATTCTTTTCATCATATCCTAATCAAACAGCATATGTAGTTTATGGCTTTGCTAATAAAGGGTTTGCAATATCTGCTTGTGAACTTGATTCTATCAATGCCAGCCCATATGACCAGTTTTTATTTATGCCTCAACTTAGTGGAAAGGTGTGTGGTAAAACGGCAGAAGCATAGGAAAAGGGAATTGAAAATTGATCATTAACATAAACAAAAAGTAACTCCATTCTTTTATTAATCTTCTTTGTCCATTAATGGGACTGCCTCACTGCTCTGCTTGCCAGTTATTCTGTTTCTGACTCTAGCAACTGTGTGCAAATGCTTTCTACGTGGTTCAGATTTGCGCTTTTCTAACAGCATCTACTGTGATGAGCTCTTTCCTCTACATAAGCCAGTGTCATTTTAATGTGTCAGCATGGTTTGTCACCTAACATACTCTTTCTCCTTGACATTTTGGTAAGGTATATAGCACAAATAGATTGCACAAGTAGAACAGCTCTCTGTGGCAGAACAGCTGACTCCACTACATTAACTTCTGGAGTGCTGTAGTCCTTCAGTAGCTGGACAAAAACAAGTGATTGCTTTTCCCTTCCAGGCCCAAAGATCTCTAGCAAGTGTCCAGCACAGTTTGTTCTTCTCTCTGGTTACTTAAGCTATCCTACATATCAGCAAATATGTAGAAACTGTAAAATTAAACTGTAAGAAAATCTCTTTCACACTGATCTGGCAAAATGTCACCCTTAATGTATCTCTGTGCCTTTTTAGGTTTTCTGAAGATGTACAGTACCGTTTTGTACCCAACTCTTGCATTTCTATATTGTAAACTACAGGCAAACATTAGTTTTAGCCTTATTCTTTACCATTTGTGCTACTATTCCATTGCTTCTTAATGGGAACAATGCTACATTTATGTATTCAACTCGAAGTTCCTCTTTATTGTCTTCCTTATATTTCTCTCTAAAACACCTCCTAAAAAGTGTTGTGAGTTTTGAAGTTTTTTGTAAGAGCTGTATGCAATTCCACCCTCCACATCACCATTCACAACACTTTGCTGTTTCATGAGCCCCTGTTCACAGCTCCTTTTCACTGTAGCCCACTCACATCTGATGTCTAACTTCTTTGTGACTTTTTCTATGGCATCATTGAGTTGTGCAGCATGACTATGTCAAGTGTAGCTTACTTTATCTTCCTTGGTATCCAATGGTGTTCTTCTGGCCTGTACATCTCCCTTCACTTGTGTGGAGTTTGTATCCATGTGAACTACAATAAGCAGAAATTCCTCAATATTCTTCAGGATATCCTTTGCTCTTTTAGTCACACAAGTCTTTTGAAAATTTTTATATATGAAAGGCAATCACCCAGATGATTCAACTATGTCTGTAAATTTTGTCACCTTCATTCAATGACTTTCTTTCCCCCACTTCCCCCTTTTTTTTTCTTTTATTTTCTTTTCACTTTAGGCTACATTGTCATCAGCATACTCACCTTGTCTCATTGTTTTCATGTCTCTGGACCATAGGTAAACCACAGGACAGTTATCTTCTCTGTATGTAGCTCCAAAAAGCTTAAAGAGGAAAGAAAGAAAAATAAAGAGTCAAGACACTGGCAATTTCACAACACTTCCTCTCTGAGTTAGAAAACATCACTTTCCTGCCTTTAGAAAAAAATGGGAAATTCAAAGTTCATAAATGTTATTGCTACTTCGAAGGAAAAGACACCACCACCACTCCCACCACCCCCTGACATTATATCTTGAGTATACATATTATAAATACAATTTCCAGATGAACAATTTTGAAATATTTTTAAATAAACGTATTTATTACCTTCAGTATCTGGTTGTTCCTTTAAAACCTGGAGTGCTTTACATGGCTGGGCTACTAACACCCACCTTTAACATTACGTTAAGACTGACAGAGGATGTCAGTGGAAAGTTACTAGGTGTTTTCTGTGGTCTCAGTAAATTCCCCAGAAAATCAACCTTTAACAAGAAGAATAATTCAGTTCCTTATAATTGTGTTTCATAGAACCTAAGAAATATTTGTTCTTTATCCCTAATGTTTATAACACTGACAATTTTTATCTTTGCATTTCTTTGAGCAAGGAAAACGTTGTTTCCTAAGGTGACTGGTAGTACTGTGGAACGACACATGGCTGAGACCAGGTAGAAGAGACCTGCCATGAATAGAGAGAGAATGGATTTTGGTGAAGAAGCAGCTGACTTAGACAGAGTCACCTAGAAATACCCTAGAAGAAAGTTAACTGCCCCATAGCTACCTCTTTTCCCCATCAGCTTTCTCCTGATACTGTTTGTTAATCTCACAGATGTTTAACGTAAGATTTCCCTGCTCTGTTTGGAAAACCACAGCTGCAGAAAAAGTGTCCAGCTGACAGTTTAGAACTTATGGCTAAATCTAGGATGTGGGAGGTGTTCCACACCCTTGTTCTGAGAATGAGAATTATATCATGGTGTCTCACATGAGTGTCCTGTTCAGGCAGGTGTGTATCCCATAACTGTCTCTCATGTTCAAAGCAAGCTGTCCCCTCACCTTTTGGTATCCAATATGACATATGCCTTATACATACCTAGAGGATTAAGCTTGACTAGTGAGATAAAGTTTCCTAGCAAAGCTTGAAAATAAACTGTGAATCCTTTGGCTGTAGCCTGAAAATGACCTCTAAGGAATTCATGACTTGTAGAGCACGCTCATGGCTGAGGAGAGCTTAAACATATTGACTGGCAAAGACCTAGGTATTTATAGACAAGGTGACATCTGAGAAGCTGTTCTGGGAATGACTCTACCTAAAAGGTACAGTAGGTGTCTAAAGAGACAGGCAGATGCTTAACCAGTCTTGAACGCATGGCTTCTCTGAAAGCCAGAAAAGCCTGTGAATTCAGGCATTTTAACATTGGTGATCTTCAATCAGTAGCCTATGGATTTCCATATAGTTTATAAGGAGTCAACAAAGAATTAAGGAAAATATTGAGTAGGGATTTTTCCGACACAAGGTGAAAGAATAAGATTCGGCAATAATCTCTGAACGGGGAAAAGGTCTACTGGATAGCTATAGCTTATTTCTTTTATATGCCCTTGTAGAATCATAAAACAGATCCCAGGATGCCTAGCTGATATAGGATAAATTCTCATTTTAGTGCTACATCTTGGTGCAGCGAACATTTCTGGGCAGGAAAACGTTATTAAAAAAGTACTCAATGGATATGGGATTGAAACAGATCTTTTTAATTATTTAGGCTGTCACATAAAATGGCCAGTGGCCACTATTCAGAATGTTTTTAAACTTCATGACCGGGGCTGTACAATGCACTAATGTCAAAACTGGGAATATAATCACATCTGGGCCAGTATTTGGCTGTAATGCTTTAAGCAGATATCTGTAATTTTGTAATCAAAGCCAAACCAAGATGAACTCTGACCAGAGGTACTCTGAGGTGGTTTCTATTTGCAACTTCTGAAAAGAGGCTTTCTGCCATAACACTCATTTTACTTTTCAGCTTATGAAAGAATCAACAGATAAAAAGCGATGTCTGCCAAAGAAATGGAGTAAATATATTTACTGAGTAAATATTGTATTATTAAATGAAATGTGTCATACTGAGTTTCAGCACATGAAGCAAAACTGGCAAAACTGGACAGAGATCTTTTGATTTAACTGTGGGTTGTTTTTTTTTACAAGCACAGAATGTGGTTTTGTGTCTGTCAGAATTTTTAGATGGGTATAACAAGTTATTCTTTGCAGTAGTGGAAAACATGAAAAAAGAATCTGTTCTGTTTTATCTTTAGCAATCTGGGATGAAAAATTATAATATTCTAGCAGGTGAGTCTGAGAAGAACAGAATAAGTGATCTTATCTCTCCATTTGGCCCAAGAAAAGGTCAAGTAGACAAAAACCATTCCTGGCATGTTTGTCTAACCTGTTCTTACAACCTGTCAGCAAGAGAAACTGCACCAGTTGCCAGGAGAGCTATTTGAGGACACAACTCTCCTTACCATCAGAAAGTTCTTTCCACTGTCTAACCTAATTCTCCCTTCCTGCAATTTAAATGTACTGTTTTTCTTGCTAACCTCAGGGGATCTGGAGAACAGATTATTCTTTTAATTGCTTCACATCATGGTCCTGCTCCTAGCCTGTCCACATTGTGTTTTGGGTCAACTCTAGGATCCATTCTGGAGCTGAGCAATTAAGTGTCTCCTCAAACAACATGTAGTTCATTTGTTAGATAGTCCAAGGACTGCACCAGTGAACCAGTCAAGCACCCAACATCTCTTTCTATCCACTAAACCTGGTTCTTCAACTTATATTCACCCTATTGGACCTTGTGCCTTACTTTGTCCTCTCACTGTGTCTTTCTACCCATATTCTATACCTGTATTGTCACTGTGTAGAAAAGTACAAATCTGTCAGATGGTAAAGCAACCTCTCTTCATTTCTAAGGTAAGCTGAAAAAGTATTCCTTCTTAAAGAAAACCAGAAGTTTCAGGCCTAAAGATAGGCCACATGGAGACAGAAGGAGATCTAGCCCTTGCGGGGTAGGGTACCTCAGGTCATCCAAGGCTGCAGTGAGGAAGGGCATAAGAGGAAAGAAAAAGATTGTGAAAATATCCCTAACTGCTGACAGGGATGTGGCAGGACACCCATAGCTGTGGGCCCCGAGTGGGGAGATTGAGATAGAAAACCTTCAAGAGGAGAAACAGACAAATTCAAGAAAGACAAATCCACTGAGCTCAGGAAGTTCCTTAATTACAAGTAGTTGGAGGTAGGTGTGGTTTTACTAGCTGCTTACCCTGTTCTTATGCTTGTATCTTGGCATCTGCTTTTCATATCTGTGTTTGGGGCTAGGTGGGCATTTTGATGGATGCAGTACAGCCACTCCAATGTAGAAACACCATGGATGTGAGCCATTCTGGGCCAGATGAGCGTTCCAAGAAGATCAGAAAGAGATCAGAAAGGCCATAGGGATACTACCACAGAGTTCGTGCCCCAGACTTTGGCTATTCCTACAACTCACTCAAGCCTTCCATTCTACTGCCCTCCACCTCATCAACTGTGCCATCAGCATCAACATGTCATGCTGCTATTTCTTCTTGGTCAGCAAATGCAGTATTCATCTGTACATTCCCCCGTTCTTTTGACTGGCAGGTTTTTATGGTCCCTAGTTTTTTTCAGAGATATTCTTAGGATTTCTCATGCCTGAAAAGAGCATTTCTTGCACACAAAGGCTTATGCTGTTAATAGAATGATGCAGGGCCTGCTTTATGAACCTGAACACAGATGGCACAGCATGGCTCATAACCATACATCTAAC
>NW_010167616.1:0-11055 GCF_000695765.1 Mesitornis unicolor | reverse complement strand
CTTTCCCTGCAAAACAGGTTAGCCACATCCAAAGTGTCTACCAGGAATTATTCCCAAACTGTAGAGTCACCTTGAACCGTGCTCAGCTATTGCCTGTGGGGATGCAAGTTGTTAACAGGATGTGTTAACAATTTAACCATATGTACAATTCATGCCAGGGCTTGGGCCTTCTCTGTGCTACTACTGTGCCACTACTGTGGCAGCATTTGAAAGTTGGAACTGGGTTTCAGAAAATAAAATAATTCTTAAGTCTGATAATGATTCACTAGGGAGTGCCAGATATAAGACTTATAAGAAACCTGCAGAGATGTCCCATTATTGATAATTTGGTAGAAATATGCACACCGGATAAGAATTTTCTTCTTGACAATGGGTAGTCAACAGTTCAGATCTGTTCTATATGGGAGCTTATGTCATGTTCAGTCTTGTACTGTAAGGCCATTGTCTTGTAATTTAATGATTTAACTAAAGCTTGGTCTATTCTCCACCTCATCCTTGGAGGTGAAAAGATATCTGAGAAATTGTGTCTGCTCAGTAAGACTTCAATTGTGGTTTAAGGTTTTGGTGTAAATTTTTTATACTTTTGCTGAACTCTATAATTAATAGAAATGGCAGTACAGAGAATTATATTTTGAACTTCAAGAAGATGGTAAAGTGTGTATTAGCTCATTAATTAAGTAGTTAACCAATGAATTTCCAAGTCTCCATATGCATTATTTTACAATTGTACTCTGAGCAATCTTAAAAATGTAATCTTAATAAAGACATGCTGAGATTATTTTTTCCCAATTATCTTGTAGTAATGAGTTCCACAGATGAAGTTAATTTAGAGAGAAAAGATTTTTATTATTAGTTGATGGGTATTAAACTTTTCACTATTTTCAGTAAGGATAAATCGATGTTCCAAATTGCATATATCTATAACATTAATTATTGCATACAGTTAATGTATAAAGTCCAAGCTGAATCCTACACTTTTTGAATGCACCACTGTGTCTCTTTTAAGTCCTTCCTTGATCATTTTACTTTCTTGCATAATGTTCTCATTTAAGTAATTAGTCTATCTAGAAGCAGCATTATGCACTCTAAAATATATATAGATGAAGTGTGCTTTGGTATTAAAAGGTTTTTTAACAAAAATTAAAATTTCAGCAATAACTATTTAATAAGAAAGTTTGGTCCAAGTATCATACATTTTAGCTGTTCTTAATTCACTACAGAAATGGGTTTGGATTGCAGCTTTTCCTTTCAATTTAAGTTGGTGAGCAACCAAATTATAATCAACATCAATAAAGCATACAGGCTAGAACAGCAAAAATTAGTTTGAAACAAAATAGTTCATGTCAGTTGAAACAGGGAGATAGATTCCCAGGTGGCTCATAAAGAAAAGGAAAATAACCATAATGAACAGTACATTGAATCCAACCCTCCAGTTCTTTCTGAGGCAAATCTTCCCTTGACTTCAAGCCATGTTGTTTGTGTAAAAAGTTGACCAGGGCTCTGGTGTGGGAGATCTTGCTTATTTCCAAACACAAAAACCCTCAAACTTCACAAGCCCTTTAACTCTGTGTGTGTTCATGTGACTGAGGCTTGTTGTCCATTAAGAGCTGTGACATTTCACTCTCAAGTTTTCTTCTGTTGTTTGGAATATTTATTCTGCCTTGTTTTAATGTGGGGTTTAAAGCATATAGGAAAACATCCCAAAATTCAGAATTACAGCAAGATCTTATTTCACATTGTATATCATTTTGCTCTGTCCTCCCACAAGGCTGGATCACTGGGTGGCGATGAAAAACTGGGCCCTCAGTGAGTAAAGACATTCAAGTCCTCATCTTCAATTCCCTTTTGAAAATCTTTTTTTAAAACATAGGGAAAACATATTTTTTATTACTAGGTTTTAAAATATGTTTGATCCTGAAACAAATGGAAGGCAAAATCTAAATAAATGTGTGTAAACAGCTACACATTAGGCACCGAAGAAATACTGTAAATCTCTACCTCACCTAATCCTAGCAGAAATCCAGGTACTCCCTTTCCCGCTGAACCAGATTTACTGCACAGGAAAGTTTGTCAAAATGCCTTCCTGACACTCAGACACAAAACCGAGGTAGGATTCATCTGAGTGAATGCATGCATTTTCAATGGAAATCTCTACATCAGAGCTAGTTATTCAAATTCCCTTCTTCTTGTTCCCTTTACAGCATCTCTTTTTTAGTAGAGAGAAACAGGTACTTTTCAGGTTTAATCTAATCTAAAATTTCTAAAATGGGTGGGATCAATCCAGCCCCCAGAGTGTCTGTTGACTCTAAAGCAGTCCCAGACCTCTAGCTGGGGTTCAGATGTCTACACTGTAGACAACTAAAGTTAAATGAATTGTATCCTACACAAAGTTTTGAAGTTCAGAAGGAATAATTGTGCAATTTAATATATTAAACTGAGCAAAAATCTCTGACTAAATAAGAGCTTTTGTTTGGCTACAGCACATCTTTCTGAAACGCAGCCAATATTGGTATGAAGAGAAGGGGAATGCACTACTTTCCTTTGTAGCTGCTTTTTCTAACTAATCTCCCTCACTGCTGAAAAATGTGTCTTATTTCCAAACTAAACTTGTCTGGTTTTAGCTTGTACTCATTGATTTTCTTTAGGCCTTTTTTCTTTGATTTAAAGGTCCTTTCAGTGTTCAGGTTTTTTTCTAATTAATGGACATGCATACATAATCAAGCCACCCTTAAATATACTATGATCTAAACAGATTGAGTATTTCCAGTGCCCCACTGTAAGGCATTTTCTCCATCCTGAAATGATTTTTAAGGTCCTTTCTGCATACTTTCCAATTTTTCAACTTCCCCCCCCCAAATATGGACACCAGATGTGTATACAATGTCCGAGTATCAATCTCATCAATATTACATATAGAGGAAAAATCATCATCCTGCTTGTATTTGTTACTCAGCTTATACAATGAAAGTTTCATATAAGGGTTTGTTTTTTCAGAATTGTATTAGGGACTCCTGCTCTGTTACTTTTCTCTTATGATCCATTTTTGAACAGCTGCAGAAGTTTGGCTGTATTAAACTGGTTAGTTGAAATTTTTCACCTGGCTAAATAAATAAGTTATTTTTGTGCATCATTATATGCTCTTCCAGCAGTTTTTGTGTAATTCACAGCTGTCTTCTGACAATATTTTAGGAATATTTTACATTGGATGTGGTCTCCCTTCAGGGAATTTGAGAGCTGACACTAGAGGTAGAAGTGTGCCCCATGGCTGGTTACCTTTGGGAACTGTCAGCTAGTTCTTAATCGTATCAATTTATTCCTTTATCAGCTTTTCCATTATTTTGGCTGGGACTGATGTCCAGTAACTTTCCTAATTTAACCTTTTTGGATGTTGGCACAGCATTTGTACTCTTCTAGTCTTCTGGAATTTCTCCAGTATTTCAAGATTTATTCAAAAGTAACATTAGTGATTTAGCTGCCTCCTTGGGAAGCTGCTGAGGACTCTTGGATTTAAGCTATCTGGCCTACTGATTTAAAAATATCTAACAGTTTTTGTCTAAAATCCTTCTTGCTAACTGAAGGACTGGAAGGATCTTAATCATCTTCATGTGAAGTGATTAAATGATCCTGTTTTTCTCCCAGTATTCAAAGGCAATGTTGACTGAACTTTTATCCTTTTTCTTTATCATTATTAACTTATTGAACATCTTTCTATTGCTTCTAGCATATTTTTCTCTTTTTAATAAAAATTCAGAAAGTTCTTTCTCTTTTTCTTAAAGACATCAATTATTTTCCCATGATTTTAGCTTTTTGTATTAATTATTTTCTTAATTTTCTTTCTTTCTTAATTTCTCATTCATACTGCTAACTAAATCTGCCATTTCCTTCTATTTCCATGTGTTATACATTGCTTTTATATTCCAAATTTCCACAAAATGAGGTTGGACTTTTAACCAAAATTTATTCTTTCTTGATTGTGATTTTTTGGGGGTTTAGCCATCTAATAAACTCATCTAAAAGAAATCCTAAGTTTAATTCAAAGCCATAGAATCACAGAATCCTCTGCTTACATTTCACTTTCCAGGAATTTTGCTCATAACATTCCTCACCTTTTGGAAATCATATCTTTTAAAGAACAACCTATGTGACTAAATAGGAATTTTCTTTGTTTATCTTCTCAGAAGAGGGCAGATCATAGTGGCTTAACTCCAGGCGGCACCATCCTTCAGTCTAGAGAGAACATTTTTGTTCTAGAGAGTAATTTGCTTGTATCTAACATTAAAAGACTGCATTTAAAATAACAAACAACAATATTGTCATAGGCAACATCTTTAGATTAATGACTATGTATTTAATTTTTAAGATTCTGATGTTTTATTGTTCTTTGAACTGAACTTCCAACCTTCTTCTTCCAAGCTGAAGCTTCCACTTAGCAAGATGAAGAACTTATTTTGCTGTGATGTGTAAGATATTTTAGAAACAACAACTAAAACGATTGGGGTTTTTGTCACCTGTATTTTAACAAACCCTGTCCTGAATAGTGATTGCACAAACCAAATGGTATTATTCATTTAACCACATACATTTAAGCATACAGTATTATAACAATCCTTTATGCCTGATAAAGTGATAAGCTCTCTTAAAAACAACTAGAGCTGCAGTGAACTTTGGAAAACAAGCCCCCTAAAGCTTGTAAGTTTTATTGCCATTTTCCAGGTGGGCTCATAAGGAAAAGGGAGGCCTTAAAATGATGGAAAGAGCCAAAGCACACTCAGGGGTAATTCAGAAATTTGAAAGCACAGCAGCCAATACAAATGTCATGCTATGGTGAAGATATAAGCCAGAACAACAGTCTTGCATGTCTTTAAAATATGAAATGTTAACTTTCAGTAGGTACATCTTGGGAAGACATGTCAAGTAAGGCAAGTGCCTAAGAGACAGAGGTAGAGCAAATACTAGAGAGGAAGGAAAGTGTATTATTATTCCAAATTTAGGCCAGATTTGGGATCTGCTATCAGTTGTGTCAGACAAGACGTGTTAATAAAAGGTTTTTTTTAAATTTATATTATGAAGCAATGATTTTCTTTTCCTCCTCTCCACCTGAGAAGGAAGATAGTGGCTATGAAAAATTGCAAAAGGGTTATTACAGTAAAACATTCAGACTTTCTCCTGCAGCTGCTAGATGACTTGTTGGCTCCTGACTCATGTTTCCACCTCTTCCTGAGCATGAATTGCTGTGGATAACCAGAACCCAGTCAGCACTTAAACTCCAAAGCCCAAGTGTAGGTGTCCCACATAGGATCTGAATTGCAGGTGTACCTTACTCTTCTGTGTGTACCATATCCTCTGCTAGTCCAGAAAATAAACTGGAGAGTGCACCATCTTCCTTCTGCTAAGCTGCTTGTGCAATCCTCATTTTCATAACATCTGACTACTACTTCGTCATTAATATCAGGTACCTATTTCCCATTAAAAAGCCCAAAGTTATGAGCAGACACCTGAGGTGTGAAAGGGTGGAGCAATTTATTCAGGGCTATATAGCAAATCTGTGGCTGAACAGAATTTGAGACTCCCAAGTCCTAATCTCTTATGTGCAAGTACTAGTGCGCAGGACAAGTTTTGTGACTAAACATACACAGTTAGATCCATGCTTTCTGGCTGTGGCAGGTTCCATATGCAGATAATGCTAAGACATTTCCAAGTGACCATACCTACCAGAGGTGTTTGGTGACTCTGCAAACAGCCTTGTTCCCTGCTCAGGAGAAGAGCAAACTGGAAAGACTCTATAAAATATGCAAAAAACTCAATCAGTTTCTAAAGAAAATGTTTAGCAACATTTTTTGTTAAAAGTTTCAGTTTCCATGTACTCTGTTTTATTACAGGGTCGGGAAAACACTGACCAGGAAGACAAGATAAACTGCAAAATCTGTCGTAGAGCTTGGGAAGGAGGGGCAGAAGAAAGTCACTGCACTTTGATGTGTTTTTATGGTTCCCTCTAAGATTTTTGTGTGTAAATAATGTAGCAGGGATCACCAAGAGTAAAGTAAACCTTTTCCTTCAGATGCTCTGATTTCCTTCAGAAACTGTTTGTGTATGCGTGTGTGTGTACCTGTATAGCTGAGAACAGTCAGGAAATTCAAACACTTTCAAACACATTGAAACGATACTTGAGAGTTATTCCTGAGCCCCCCAGAGTGTTTGGTGCTTTACAAAACAGAGGAAATTCTAACTACTACTTCTAGAGTGTTTTGTCATATTGTCTAAATTACAGAAATGGAGAAATCCAGTTGCTTTAGGGCGTGGAGTAAGAAGATACAACTTTGTTATCATGATAGGGATATTCTCCATCTATGTCAGATGAGCATCAGCTACAAAGACATCACTTGTTAAATTGATGGGTTTTGCATTTGCCTCAGTGTCTTACCCTGACTCAGTCAACCATAATGAAAGTGGAAAACCACAAATACAATATTCAGCAGAGATGCTGTTGCTGTTCCTCTGATGCAATTGGGCAGGGCTATTTCAGCACACAGCCTCAATAATATTAATGACTGCAGAATTCAGGAGGAATTTGGCATCTCTGAGCAAGTACCAAAGAGATATTGCTTCTTTTTGATCACTTCAGTCCACAAGCCGCATTCTAATGAGCCAGCACAAACTTTTAGGAGCAATGACAGGTCTATATAGCTCTTTCGTGAGCTCTTTCCTTTACAGAGTATTTGACCCCGCTAATGGTTTGGCAATAAATAATTAAGGGGTGATTTTTACAATATTATGTTCCCCAACCCAACCTATCTTTAATCTGAGAGTAAATTGCCATTTCCACTAATGTCAATCACAAACTTTGAGGGTAGACCTGCATTTTGTATTTCCATAACTGACTTTCCTGAGTCAGCTTCCAAACTATGCAGTCTACGCTTATTTGCAATAGGGCTAATCACTTGCTTGGATTAGTGTTGATTTGGTCTGTTGATCTGAGGTTAGATCACAATTCTTTCACAAATGGAAATATTCTTGGTCATCTTTCCCCACCCACAGAGGGCACTTGTTTAAAAAAGGATTTGCTGGGTGTGTAAAGAACCTGCCATTCACTACTCTCAGACAGAACTGTCCCTGTTTGCCATCATCCCTTCTTCAAGTCAGTGCTGTCAGTTACATTAGTTATTTCTTGAGCATTACTTTTATACAATAAAGAAAAACAAATAAACAACTAAGAAGCGTGTTAAGCATATTCTCTCTGTTCCCTTCAGTAAGGCATAATGGAACAACTGTGTAAATAGAGCTGTCATTTTGTAAGACCTCAAGCCAGCAGAGCTCTCAAGTGCACCAGATTCTGCGGGATGTGGTTCCACGTTGGAGTGGTTGCAGCCTACCCTATTGCATCGCCAACACAATGTGTGATTTCTTGACCAGAGAAGGAAAGAATCACCCAGAGGCATTAGCACTTGCTCTGGGAAACCAGCAGCACAAGTTTCTAGTATCTGTCAGTTCTGGTGACTGCTGCTTGTATTTATTTCCATGCACTTCAAAGCCCTATTCTTGAACAAGGTATTATATTGTACCTTAGTACAGCATTTTTCCCTTTTCCAATAAATTGTAGGTTTCACAAGCTCATTTGCAGTGGGCAAAACAGAGGAAATCCTAACTTTTACTTCTACTTTGCTTCTTCTACTAACTGCACTTCCTTACCCAGCAGTAAGACAAACTGTAGCCATTGCAACTTTGATATCAAGGATAAGTATGACATGGTTTTGGCTTTGGCTTGTCATCTTTCTAAAATGGTTATTAAAGGGCAATTTCCATCATGAACCACACATAGGACTGAGAAGTTTGAACTTTGTGCATCAGCAAACATTCATATGGAACAAGTAATGGATATATTGGCATCTCCTATAATGGCCAACCAGTCTAACACAGGTGTCTTTGAAACATAATGAGACATACTTGTATGGGGTATTTTTGGTTGCACATGACAGAGACTTTCGAAAATGTTTTTCCTCTCAGACTCAGACAGTATCCTTTGAATAAGTTTTATAAGTAAAATCTATACTGACTTCATTGTGGAAACACTGATATTCTGCAGCTGGTTGGTTTTGCTGAAAAAAGCACTAACTTCTCTGGCACATATTAGCTGGGCCAGAAGCTGTGAGTTATGTTATCCAACCAACCACTTGCATCTGGTTGACGGGCATCTTATCCATCAGTGTTACAGGTGAGCTAATAACAAAGCATTATCTTAGTACTTGTCATTCACTGTTATTAACAGTAATTAATTAATTAATTGAACCCCAATTTATGATCACTTTGTGGTAGGCAACAAAGGTAAAAATCAGAACTTAGATGGTTACCATGTCATTTCAGGCTTATTTTTGTATTATCATTTGGCAGAATGTTATGTACCAATTTAAAACAGCTGGTCAAAGTGAGTTAAACCAGTTTAATATCCGGGATATATCACCAAGGGGATTACTTATTAAATTATAGGAAGTGATCTTAGATTTCAATAGTGGTTTACTATTCAAAATAGTTTTGCCTTACAACAATTTGTAGTTTTTGACCTCAGAATTTGTATCTCTAATTTTAATATTGTGGTAGTTTATTAGAATCATAAATATTAACATGTAAAAGATTATTATCCCAAAATTTCAACAGAGACTCATTGGAAACTATTATTCCCAAATGCTTTTCTGATGACAGTAAAATGTTCTGTAAGTTAAGTGAAAACTTTTATTCAACAGTTCAGCTACAATGCTATTTCTCTCTGCTACATACTAAAGACCACACCATTTCATTACAATCAAATTGCATCATCCTGTCATTCATGTAATGTAAGCTTTGCTGCTATTCTCACTTCCTAGTAGGTTATCTCCATCAGTTTTGATTATAATAATTACCCCTGATTCACACTGGTTTGAGTGAGTTCACTAACAAATTCCAATCCTGTTCAGTTACAAGGAGAAAATATAGTTTCTGGTTTCCACACAAAATTTGCATAGCTATTTTTTGAATATGTCTTTGGAGAGATAGGAAAGTAAGGCATAATGTAGACTTGAATGAGTGGGCTTTGACAAGGCAAGCCAGATGGAAAGGTTTCCTCTAAACCAGAGATATGAGTAATCTTTTGTGGACCTCGTCATTCCTGTAGCCAGTCCCATATTTTGATATTCATTCTTGGAGAACAGCTGTACTGTATTCATTTGCTTTGTGCTGAGTGGACTGTAGAACAATTTCTCAGTGGATCAGCATTAAAAATATTGAATATATTTGGCTTAAGTCTTGCCTGCCTGCTCTGTGACTCGTTAGTCTCCCTGCACAGGTTTCATCTGACTGGCTGGAGGCATCTGTAACATAGGGGGGTTTTTTATTTCTTGAGTACTCACACTAAACTCCCTTTTCATCAATGAGAAAAACAGACATTTTTTGGATATGAGTCAGCTTACAGAAATTTTAAAAAAGTCAGATGAATTTTGTTCCAAAATTGCTGACTTATTTTCATGGGCGATGAAGGTAATCTATGGTGACTAACTCACATATAGTTATCTATAAGTTGACATTAAAATTATGTAAGCTGAATTCCACTGCAAGACCGCAGTCCATGCATTTGAAGGAGGAAATTGCCAACTCCCTCCTTTCCCATCTGTCAGGATATGATCCCAAGACTGAAAGAAATCTATCATTTCAGAATAGAACTTAATGGAATGTGATAAGCTTGGCCAAGTTATTCTTTTCCCAGAACATAGGATAATTTCTCTTTATGGTCCTGGCCTACACTGTATAGATGCATGGGTGGCTCAGCAATAACATATGACTCATGACACTGTGGGCCACTGCTCAGTGGGCTCACAGTGGTAATATTCATCTAGCAGCAGTCCTATGGCAAAAGTCATATTTGGTGGTTGGAGATGCCATATTCCAGAGAGAAAATAACACAACTCTCCTCAGATTGTATAGACCATAAGGTTGGATTGTGACTTTCTCTGCAATGAATAAACAGACAATATTAAGATGCCCAGTTCCTGGAGACGATTCCAGTCTTTAACTGTAAAAAAAATTATAGAGATTCATAGTGCATGTTTTGGCACAAAGTGATGAGTGATGCAGCTGGACACAAAGTTTTTTCTTCTCCAGCGTTCCTCTACCTTCTTGGTGAAGAGACACATCTTCATACTTACTCTTTTGCAAATGGAATTACTCTTCCTTTGAGTAGGCATAGAAAAACACAGTCTGGCCTTTCCTATTCTGCTCTGAGTACAAAACAGTTCCACTGAGCGCTGTTTATGTATGCTGAAACTATTATTTTGATGCCTTTCTGGTAAGGACAGACTGAAGGTTTGTCTTGCCTTTTTAGCCAAGAATCCCAGCAATAACTGTGATATTAATAAGAGCAAGAAGTTGGGAATGACTGTGCTTTTTATCTGTGAAGCTGCACAGAGCAGAACAAGTAGAATAACTCTTTTGCTTATATTTTAAAAGGTCAGATTCCAGGCCTGTTATTCATGGTTTATACTACTGAACAGAATCTGAACAGAATGATATCTGAGCAATATTGGCATATAACATTGTATGCTAGCTGGGGCCCTAACACCCTTCTGTCCGTAGCCTTTTGCATTTGTAAAGGTTTGTGCTTTAGACTTGAGTTAACTGGCTGGAACTATGGGACTAATATTGGAATTTCTTTTCCGTGCGGGAAAGAGCTAACTACTCATGCCCAAAGAAGATTAAGGACAAGCGTTAAAAAGCTGGCTGTCTTCTAGTACTCACCCATAAGACCCCAGACTGGCTTGGCACAGACAAATTCTCTAGTCATTCACCAGGAAAGCATCAGAGTAGCCCAGTTCACTGCAGAAAGGAGAATTATGGGAACTATGATCTTAGGTCTTTGTCACTTTGTCACTTAAGTAACTGCAGCACTTGGGAGGACACTGTCATTTTCTTACAGCTTAATGGCTAGAGAAGATGACCTGTATACTCCAAGTACTGGTGTTAGTCTTCTATAATTCTATCATGAAAACATATCCTCTATTTGACATATCAGGGTGAGGAAGTTGACGAGGCCTT
>NW_010167615.1:0-18696 GCF_000695765.1 Mesitornis unicolor | reverse complement strand
GGTCCCCTCCTCGGCCCCAGTCCGCCCGCGCAGCGCAGGGGGTCAGCAGCGGCGGAGACGCCGTCTGCGAGCGGCCCATGCCTGCGGGAGAAGGCGGCTGTCCCGGGATAAATAACCCCGCCCGAACTTGAAGGCAGGGGCATGGACCTAGAGGGGAAAGAGGGAGTGGGGAGGAGCAGACAAGGGCTCGTTCTGCAGCATTTCTGGAGCGTAATTACACCACATTTTAAATGAGAGAGTGTTTCCTCCTGAAAAATAATCACTATTGTCACCCCCGAGCTCCACTATTCGGAATTGCCTGATCTGTAGGTTTAAAATGTCAAGCCCAGGGTAGGAGCAGAGACTCAAAAAATCTTAATTCTCAGTCTAAAAGAAAATCCTTTCAGAGAGATTTCAGAGTGAGTGTGTGCCTTGCTGACTTTCTGTAGTGCCGAGAACCTACAATTCCCATATGAAAATCAGCTCGTAATGCTTCCATGTTTCATTTCTCCCTTCTACAGGATCTGTCTGTTGTTCTTGTCTGGATCCATCACTAACTCGGTCCATGGCAAACTTGTGAATATGTCTCAGCAAGAACCATCCAAGATACCGGGGCTGTTATCTCTGCTTCAGAGAAAAGGGACTGAAACATGCCCAAGGTCACCCAAGGAAGTCTGCACTAGATTAGCACCCGAATCCTTCATTCTGGTCACAGAAATGCTAATTTCGTCAGCCAACGTCTGAGCAGAGCTTTGAATGACATGGCTGTATGGAAGATGTAGGTATTTCTGGTGTTGGTCCTTCTCCATTAGCTCAGTGGTAAATTTCATTGGCAGTGGAATGAGATCTAACAAAATATTTTCTTTGGGTTTGGTTCGCTTTTCATTATGTTGTTTTATGAAAAAACTGATGTAAGCAGGAGAAGAACTACACTTTATTTAATTCTTTTATAAAATATTTTTTACATTATTGTGGAATTACTAAACAAATGCTGATTTCTGGTAACAGACTGGGATATCGCAAACAAATGTCACAAGCTTTTGGTTTTTTGTGCAGTCCTTTATTTCCGCTTTCTTTACAGCAGGAGTAGGAGATAATTGGGGCTGGAACGTCCTTCTTGATTATTCGTGTTACTTCTCTGTGTCAAGCAGGATAAAACTCCAGCTAATCCTTGCTATAAATTTAGGTATTCCTAATCCGTCAGTATTCCCACTTTTCTTCTGGCATTAGTCCTGTGCCAAAAAAAGAATATTAAAGAAAAAGTTGAGACTGTAAGCAGCTATAAAAAGTGAAAAAAGTCGAAGCTGCCCAGGATTGCTGAAGTTCAGATGGTTTTAATAGCTCTCCCCTCTAACCTATCTGGCTCTGCAGTCCCTTAGCACAGGAAAATTTATATCTGGGAGCATGCAGAGATCTCTTGGGGCTGTTTTACATAGCTCAGGACTCTTAATACACTGCTGTCATGGTGCTTTGCCCCCTCTTATTGTAGCATTCATTAAAAGTTTATAACTCTGCTGTTGGTAAGCATGGTGGAATTGGACAACTACCCCCAGTTAATGCATGGGGCTGGTGAGAAAAGGGAGCTAACTACCACATTTGGAGTTATAAACGTTTCCCCTTGGGATCTAACCAGAAAAGAGTGGTTACAAGCGAGAAGGGACCTGTTGAGAAGTGCTGCGAGCTGCCCTAGGGAAGGAACTGCTCTTCAGGATGTGGGAATCGATAGGGAGGATGGGGCATCTGATGGGGGAGTGGGTAGAAGGAAGCAGGGCTCAGAGCAGCTTCTCCAAAATAAAGGAAGAACTAACACTGCTTTGGGGAGGAGAAACCTATGGGGGGGGCCAGATGGCCCTGCTGCTAATAGTGAGTGGAAAATGCGTTCCTATCAAGCTGCACAGTGGTATTTCACTATGGTCTGTTCCACGGCTCTTATGTCCCTTTCCTGATGCCTTATCAGTAACTGGTGTTATGTGATCCCTTGCAAAAGTAACATTTCTGCCTCCTTCCCCCTTCTTCCTAGCTTGTGCTGAGTTCTTTCCTTTCCTGCTTAGCCCGTGGCTTTTATTACTGATGTGTTTAAAGAAGTGAGTTCATTTTCCTCTTCTAGGTTATATTTATTTCTTTAGGAGTTACTGGTTTGATGTATGTTCACGTTATGAGGTGCTGCACTTCTTGGCTGGTGGTTTGCTGGGGGAGTCTGTTATTCTTGCTGTGGCTTGAAAGGGCTTTGGGGGCAGGTAATTCTTTTATTATTAAAGAAAAGACTACAAAAGGAAACCAACCTCAGCCTATGAAACTTCTCCAACACAGGGAACTTGGTGATCAGAACTGCGAAGCAGCCACTCCATTTAATGACAGGCTCAGAATTATCAAAGTGAACAGTGAAAATCAGGCTAGATATTGGTAGAACAAACTGGTGGGCACAAAGACATTGGCCTGGCCTTCCCACCAAGGGGTATTTTGTCCCAGTGGGAATGCTGTATGAACCATACATCTGGTATGGCTTTCTGGCTGATGGGGAGGCTTTTCAAGCAAGCCAGCTCCTGTGAGGAGGCCACAGCTCCTAACTTTAGTTTTTATAAACACCAAAATAGACAATAGGGGGAAAAAATAGAAATAAACAAGCTGGCGACTTCTGATGAGGAGCAGCCCTTCTCCAGTCTGCACTAAAAGCACTCGTGTTTGCTTAACAGTACAAATAATTAATCATGTGAAAGTGGATTCCTGGACCAGGGTAAGACAGCAGGACCTTTTACTTGCTCCCACAAGTCCATTCCTGGTGGGTTTTGCTAGCATCTTGCTGGCGTTCTCTGGGGGATGAAGCCTGTAGAAGTGTACAGGGATTAGTGAAATGGTTCCTTTGTTATCAGCTGTTTCTGGATCAGGCCCACCGGGCGAATTTCCCTCTTGTCTCCAGTCTGGAGGAGATTGCTCCTTTTTGTGGTTGGGTACTGCTAAAATAAGATTGTGGGACTCTATAAGTCCAGGGATCAAAATGACCAACCCGACTGGCCTTAGGGATAGTTCATGCCTTGATCCTGTGGCTGCACACTGATTGTCACACGTGGCAGCAAAGCACATGTCTTCTTTGCTTAGCATAAGAAGTTATTTGGTGTAAAAACGAGTGTCTGCAAGTTCTACCAACGACCTGTGAAATTAGAGTTTCTTGACTGTACTCCCAGCTTCTCTACCAACTCCCCATGGACCTCAGTTTGTGCATCTGTAGAGTGGGGATAGACATCCAAATGTGCCTTACAGGAACGAATAGTGGGATGTTTGGTTGAGAAATGTCTCCGCTCTGAGGTGTTCACATGAAGGATGTAGCTGTGAACAGTTCTTACTGCTCTTATTCGACCCAGCTTGCAGGAGGGAGAAATAGCTCTGTGCCACCTTGCTTCAAATGGGGCAGAGTGCAAGGCACGGATACAAATGAAAACTGTTCTTTTTTCTTTTCACCTGCAGAGAACCTGGTCCTGATTCTCCTGTTGTACTGGTGTGGAAGAGCAATTCAACTGGTGTCAGAGGATTTCCATTGGCATAAATCAAGTGTAAGCAGGAGTATTGTGGAGCTCTGTATTGGACATGTTTCACTGTCCAGGGCGAACATGTAGACAGGCCTCAACAGGCTGCTGCTTTGTCCTGGCCCTTAATTTTTCTTCTATTTGCCCATGTTATTTAACTGTAAATTTCAGAGTTCTGTTCCATAAGTGTCTTCCACAAATGCAAATGGAGATGGGCATTAAAATAAGCCATAGTTAAAAACTTTAGAGAGACTTTTCCACTTGCCACTGATAATCCCTTGCAAATTGGCAATAACATATGGCTTTTGCTGTCCATAGGAAGGCAGCTTTGCTGGTGTGATTTATAATGATAAATTTATTAATTATTTTTATAGCATTTTGGAGTGTTGTGAACTTCCTGCAGAACAAATGAGCCCCTACCCTGAGGAACTCTGCAGCAAAGGTATGCTGATAAAGACTACTGAATTGGACTGAGATGTGAGTACGTAAGGTCAAGCTGCTGTTCTGCTTTCATGCAACTTCTCCAGAAACTCCCACAATAATAAATAATAAAGATTACCTAATTAACTGTGAGGCATAATAGCAGCTTTCATCCAAGGTCTTAAAAACATTTTGAAAGGTGAGTTCTGGAAATGTGGAACTGCAGCACAGGGATGAGCAGCTTGATTTCTGTCAGATGATGTGTAACTTGCCAAAGGGATACACAAGGGAATGCATTGCAAAAAAGAGATTGAATTAATGCTTCTTGCAGCACTGTCCAGTGCTTCATTTTTGTGGGTGGTTGTGCCACACAGTTCACACAGTCGCCAGACATCCTTCCCACAGTGTGCCTTCTTGTCTGCCTTGCTTTTTTTATGTGACCCAGAGCCCTGGGTAGTGTCTTTCAGGCGTATCTTTGAGACAGGTACTCTTAGGAACTTAGATCTGGCTGTGGTTTTTTTTCTTCTGCGCAAGAGGGCTGTGTTCTCAGCACCCAGGGAGCAGCCTCCCGGGATAACCTTACACCTGAAAATGAGAGGACCAGAAAGGTTCTGAGTATGATGTGCAGTGATGGCAAATGCACAGTTCACACAGTCATGTATGCAGTCAACAGTGTGTGGAGTCTCTTGAAACATTTGTAAGATTAGAAGAAAATACTTACTGCTGGTCCCCTTCTAGACCATTCTGGTTTTTTGAAAAGGCATGTGGAAGCAGCTCATCTAATACACATCTATTTACTGTAGGTTTTCTCTCCCTCTCGTCATTTCTGCCAGAAGAACTGGAGAGCTGTGGTCAGTGGCATCACTGAAGGACATGTGGGCTGACAGACAGTAAGTTTGCTACAGCAAATACTGCAGTCTTTTCCAACAGAGGCAAAACAAATCACATGTTGTCAGTGGTAATGCAGGTCAAGCATGAAGTTTTGCCAGATCTCCCAGTCTGAGCAGAAACAGAAATCTGAGCAGTGAAGGGAGACAGAAAAGATGGAAGTCTGACTAGGTGCCTGCTCAGAGCTGCCTGTTTAATTTAGTTATCTGCTTACGTCTATTCTTCTATACTTGTTTTTTTCTATTCTTACAGTGAGGAGTTTGGTTCTGTGCCCAGCACCAAAGCTCTCTCCAGGGTGGTACATATTTGGCATCATATTTTCCCTTCCATTCTTATCAGTTTATTGCATATAGTCTCCCAACTCAGCTCAGTGCAGGTTTGAAACCATTACCTTACGCCCAATGATTTCATGCTGTCTGGGAGGAGCAAGAGTGGAGAACACCCTTAATCCCTCTTCCTCTTGGCCAAAGAGGTAAACAAGGAAGGGCAGGTTAACTGAGAAAGCTGGTGTCAGCTGAGACCCTCTTTTCCCTGCTTCATCTCTCTCCCTTTATGTGTCTCCTGTCCCTTCTCTTCCTTTCTGCTGTATTTCCTGCTCTCTGACCTGTGCTGTAGTGTGTTACTGATGGCCTTGCTCTCTTCTCCCCTGGCATTCCTCTCTGCCTGGGACAAGGTGCTTGAGGGACCAGGGACCCCATACAACTGACAGAGAAGCCTGTGGCATTGTTCTTCCTCTTTCCAGCTGTGAATATGGTGCAAGAGACTTCTAATCCCTTTCATTCATTCTGCACACAATGAGTAGAGCAGCAAAAGTGAACAACAGGGGAAAGAGAGGGAGAGGAATCGGCACAGGAAGGAACGGATGGGAGGAGATAGATGGGTTTTTCTCTTTATCCATGAAGCTGGAGCCTTCCCTGTTTGGGAAATGAAGGCCCTCTGACCCATGGGGTCTGTTCCCTCCAGTTCAGACAACATGCAGATGTTCTGCCAGGCCCTGCTGCACCCATTTTGTAGGCATAAAGCCTTTGCGCTCAGTTCTGTCAGGTTGGCTCTTTCCCAAAGACATTAAATTCACATAAGAAATAAAAGCATTTTGCAGTCCTTCCTCGGGAAGGAATGAATGTGGTGGAAGGCACAGACTCTCCAGGAGACTTGAAGAGAGGCAGTTGTCTCCAAAATAATCTGGGGCAAGAAAGGAGAAAGTCTGGTCAAACTCACCTACAAGAGCAAGAGTTTGAAAATATCCTGGGGAAGTAAGAGAGGTTAGGGCTGGGAGGGCAAAAATACTTTGAAGAGGCCTGAGCTAAGATGAGTACCTGGAGGTTTCTAGCATTGTACTGAGTTAGTGCTTCATGATGATGTGCAGACTTGAAGGGCAGGAGAGGAGCTTTGAATGGCCCCATTTGGAGCTTGAATCTCCTTGTCTTCTGTCCCTGCGGGGGTCCTTGGCTTACCAGTCAATGCATGGAGAGCAGCTATATTCGATCCTGCTAATCTGTGCCAAGAAAAGGGCTAATGATGGTATGAGCAGGGTATGCATGGGGATTGTTGGCTCCGCTCAGTGAGACAGATACATCAGTGAACACCTCAGAACAGAAGAACATCCTGTTTGTGTGTGTGTGTCTGGCAACAATGGGGTAAGAAAAAGGCAAATATTTCTATATTGCCCCTATTTGGGAGCAAGCTGGAGCATAGGAGGTTCAATCTGAACATGAGGAAAACCTTTTTTACTGTAAGGGTGACAGAGCACTGGACCAGGCTGCCCAGAGAGGTTGTGGAGTCTCCTTCTCTGGAGACATTCAAAACCCGCCTGAACGCCTTCCTGTGTGACCTGGTCTGGTGTTTCTGCTCTGGCAGGGGAGTTGGACTGGATGAGCTTTTGAGGTCCCTTCCAACTCCTGAGATTCTGTGATTCTGTAATTAAGTAGAATTCCTAGGGTCATCCGTGGAGGAGAAGGATGGGGAGCAGCTGTAGACTTAAAGAATAATGTGTACATGAAAACCCAGTGCTCCATCTCACAAGGAAGCAGCCCCTCTGAGCGGAACTGTGCAAATGCTTCCAGCTTCCTGATCTGCATGGAGAGCCTTAATTTGGAGCTTTCTTGGGGGGTGAAATCTCATGGCTGTGTTGTTGGAGCCTGGACGGAGCTGTATGTGGTAGATGGAAAGGCTTTCAAGGTGCAGCAGGCCCAGAAATGCTTCCCTCCATGCGTACATGAGATACTGTGATTAAAAATGCTCCCACAGAGAGGAAAATAAATAAAAAACCAGCCCAGAAACTCCTTGAAGAAAGATATTTATGTCTGAAGTTGTAAAACTAGCTGAGCTCCCCAAAGAAACAGCAGTAACAGAATTTAGCTGTTGGAACCCAAAGATGCATTGTTCTGATTTAATAATTAATGTGGAGTTAATTGAGGCTTTTACTGAACTGAAACAGGATAAAAGAAACCCGCCAGTCTGGCCGCCATGCTTCTGTGAGAGCCAGTTCGCTCTGTTCCCCTGTGACCAGCTCCCTGCTCCCTCTGCCACACTCCACTCCCCTTTTTCCCCCAAATGGGTGTGGAGCGTGGCCGCTTCTGCTGTTTTGTGCACAGAACAAGGAAGGGAAGACGGGCACAGAGGTGTCTGGGTATGGGGAAGGGGGGAGCCACAAGAGGACCAAGTCTGGTGGTGAATAGAGCTTTCCTCCTTCCCTCTCCTGGGCTGCTGTTTGACAGGGATTTTCCATATATGCTCTGACTTGGGAATGACAGAGCCATGTGGCAGTCGCAAAGAACGCCTCCAAAAGGCAGTGAAATGGGAGAGGGAGAGGCTGGCTTCATGTTATCTTTAAGAAAGTAAATATGGATTTATGGCTGACAATTTAGTGCTTTAGAAAGAAATGGAGTCACACAGAACATATCCAGAACAAAATGGCTTTTAACCCCTTGGAGCATGTGCAACTTGAATAAATGCTGCTCAGGTTTGCTGGGAAAAATGACGAAGTTTTGGTGTCCGGGTTGTTAGTTACTACAGAATGCAGTGAGCAGAAAACATTTCAGCTGATGGTTTTTAGATCCTCTGGAAGAAAGGCTGGAGTGGTCTTCATCTCAGTGTAGGCAGTAGAAATCTTTATACCAGTTCACTATGCCATGACATTCCAGTTGAGGCCTTGTTGCCCCACCTGGAAGTGGGACTATATTGGCAATGTGGGAGGATCTTTACCCATTTTCCCATGTAGTAACTGCTCTTCAGCACCTGCCTCTGAGGTGGAACATTTTATTTAAGTTTTCCCTTTATTATTCTAGATTCACTGAACGCAGTGAGTGAAAACTCCTGCCTGGAGCACAAGAAACTCACAAAGCAAAGCTTCTCTGCACTGCTGATGCTGGATGGGATCACCACCAGAAGTGAGGTATGCAACACTTCTTTCTCACTTGGGATTCAGACTCTTTGGAAATGGAAACGCTGAAACATTGAGTCCTTTTACCTCCAAACGCGTGGGGTGACAGAAAAGATTACTAAGCTTGCAGAAAGTGCTTTTTCACTACCTTGAAGTCCACACATCTCTAACTGTAGCCTTGAAAACCACCTAGGACGTCATCTCCAGTGTATATGCTGTCCTTGGGGCGCTTGTCTCCAGACGTCCAGATACACATTTTAGAAAACTAAGTGTATTACATGTCTACTGCAAAGCGAGCACTGCATGCACGTTCAGGAGTCTACTGCACTCCCCTCTCCTGCTCCATATGCACTGGAATGAGCTAGAGAATGCTGCCAATGATGGAATTTGCACGGAAAAGAGAAGCACAGTGGTAAACTGCTGCTAATGCATGCACTGCAGATGTTGGTTTGGGATCTGGTAGTATGCAGGGCATACACGTTCTGTTTGTGGAGTGGGGAGTCTCTGGATAAACTACACAGCCAGTTAATGTACCATCCAAAAACTACTTTTCTACCCTGAAGAGATTAGTGTCTGTCATGTGAGCTTTTACTTTAAAGTCTAATAGCTGGAGATTTAATCCCTTATTCAGAGAAGTAGTTATTGTTCATATAAATAGATCTGGAGTCAGTGAGGGAGGGATAGTCAGTTTTACCAATCCCAGTCTCTACGGTGGTGTCCAATGAGCGATGTAATATTTAGTACATATAGGAATGGTGGAGTAAATTATCCATTCTCAGTGGTAATCTGTGGAAGCATTCAGGTTCGGGTGCTGACTGAGAACATAGCCCTCCCAGGGCTCCATCTACATGTGATATATATGCATTTATAATGTGTTGTTTCTTTACTGCCTCTACCAGCTGGCAGCTGGGTCTGAGGGGGCTCCTGCAGTGCTCACACCCCTCTCTCACAGCGTTGCTGGCAGCAGTGCTGGGGTTGTCGTGCCAGGCCAGGACGCAGACATGTGCAGCAACAGAGCTGTCGTTTTATTCTTCCTCCCACCTCCATGCGGGGGAACTTCCATCAGCCATCGAGTGCACAGCCACATTGCAGCACATCTCTCAGGGTGGAAAAGGAGATGCTGGGCACTTGGAGAAAGAGGAAGGACCATGGAGGACAAAACCTGAACATAATCACACTTCTTGAGGCTCACGTGTATACTCTTGAGTACATAAGTGCCTGCTGCAAGATAGCACATCCCTGTTTATTAAAAAGGGATACTGTTTTTCATCTGACCGTATGATGAGTGTGGGGTTCAAAGGAGAGAAGGGTGTGTGGGATGAGGATCTGGTTGTAGTAACGATTAAAAAAATAAAATAAAATTGCACCTGTGGGATATTACGATTCATGTGCGATGCCATAGCAGCCAGACGCCCATACCACAGCTTAGAACCTTACTGTAGCACACTGAGCTCCTGCTCCTCTACGACCCTTAAATTCTTGTGATGTGTTTTCATTTCTGGTTTTAGTTTTGCTTTTGTGTTGATGCTGGTTTGTGTTTGACTACTGTCACTTCCTCTGGAGGTGTATTGAGTCTGCATTTGGGTGACACGTTGAACTGCAGTTGGTGCTCCTTTAGCTCTGTCGCCATTTCGGATAATAAGCTGGTCTAATTCTGCTCACAGCATACTGGCTTCTATAGGAATGGAGTTATGCCAATATTGATAGTTCTGGAAAATAATTTGCAAGTGTGTGCCAAACCGCTGGAGGGCTTGACGTTTAGAAACACAGAAATTAGAAGAAAAGAATGGGTCCACTGATCCAGTTTTTAAACTGTTCATTGTATGACCATAGGCAACTCATTTAATTTCTTTGTGCCACAGTTTATCTATCAGAAAAGTAGGGATAATATCTATTTATCTCTTGCGGTAGGTTGGGAAATCTAATAACTGTTGGCAATAAGCTTTTGATCCTGTAAAAGTAACAGAGAACAGCAAAAGAGGGTATTACAAATTCATGTTTCATTTTTCATGTAATTGACATTGTTATGGCACTATTTGGAGTTAAGCTGAAGCTAAATAGTTTACTGAAACAGAACTCAATGGACTCTTGATCCTGGTATGTGGGAGGTTCTTGTGTGAGGAACTAAATTTAGGGTTTCTCTTCCATTTGCTCAGGCAGTTGAATTAAGTCTCGTTGGACATGGGAGCCCAGACAGGTCACGTTGTGTAGCTTCTGTGGATCACCCTTTCCTGCTCTCCACAGTACCACCCATCTTCTCTGGTTTTGGCTTAGTGTAGAGAAGGGCATTGATTGTGCTATGCTTTTATATAAAAACCAGTCCATAAACCAAATAAATCGCAGACCCAGCTGCAGTTGGAACTGTGAAAGCAAGCAGCACTGGAAAACGAGCCTTGTTTAGGGAGATTTATTAAAATGAGCCATATACTCACACCAATAGATATTACCCGTGTGTGTGCATGCTTACCTGTATCTGTACATGTGTGTATATTAGAAAGGTAGAAGAAACCTAATGGTCATAGAGTAACCATATAAAGCTTTAGGGAAGAAATGAACATAAATGACAAGGAAAGTATTTCTTGCGCTAATGAGAAAATGAAAATAAATTTTAAAAAGAAAGTTCTAGGAACAGAATAATGTCAGCTGGACTGGAGGTGCAAGCAGGGCACATACCTGGCTCCCAAGCCTTTCTCAGGACTGTTCTGTTCCCCTAGAACATCAAATTGGATGAGGAGAGCAGATCCCAGTTGAAGTCTCCTTCTCGAGGTCCAGCAGACATGGAGAACCCAGAGGGCACATGTGCATGAAAGAGAAACGGGCAGAATCATGCTACACAGAGGGGGAGAATTTAATTCAGCCTTTGAAACATCCAAAAGGGGATTAATACTTATAATTAAAAAAAAGAGGAAAATCTCCTATTAGAAAATCCTTTGCCTCCCTGCAGGAGAGAGGAGACTGGGAACTGAACAGAATGTAGGATGTGAGAGCCCACTGTAACCCAGTGAATTAGTCTTAACTATAGCGAAAATAGCACTTGTGTAAATGAGGCCCCTAAGGGCCGATAACCAAGCAGTAAAATGTTACAGGAGGGAAGTAAGTCAGGGCTATAAACCCGGGAAATCAGGACTGGGTAGCCAGGATCTGGAGCATAAAACAGGCGAGATTAAAGGATGACAGATGAGGGCTGGGAAGGATGCATGAATCCTTCCCGGCATCAGGACTCTAATTCCTGTGGCCTAAAGATAGGCTTGTTCCTCTGAGTACTGCCAGGTACCAGAAAATAGCTGAGATGCCCACTGAGAACTTGAAGAGACCAGAAGAGTGAGCGATGGATGATAAATAAAATAAGGAAATATAATCAAATCAGCATTGAGTGTATTTGATTTAAGAGGACACCAATGAATAGAGAAGGGGAAGAAAGCGGCAGGGTGAGAGTTGCTGTTGGATGGGACTGTGGCTTGAGTGAGATATAGTGTAAGCCCTAAATTATCATCATCATTATTTTTTGGCTGGGCTGTGTTGTGACATCAATACCAATTTACACTCTGGGTGAGTAGCACTTACTACCTTCTTGTCTTCATAAATTGTGCATTGCCCTTATTTATTTGCTTCCCTGTCCCCTTCCTCTCCTGCTGCATTGCCTCTCTCCTCCTTTATAAGCACGATGGGGATGGTGAATCCTTGCTACGCCCTTGATGAGTTTGACATTTAACCTCAACTATGGCTCCACTCTCTTTTTTGTCAGGAATGGGAATGTTCAGCTTGTATTCTTTCCTGTGAGGATGGTGTGTACAAAAGGAGGCAAGGTTAGCGTTATTCTTGATAGTCTGATAGCAAGTGATCCTTTTCTCATCATGCAGCTGGTGTTTTCATGATATTTGTGTTCCTCGTGTCTAGCCAGGAGTAGACACCTTGGCTATTCCGAGTCAAAGCGTTCTTCCTGCCATCACGTGGTAGGCGTTTAAAGGTCACAGTTTTTATCCGTGCTTTCTCTCCCAATTTAATCAGCCACCTCATATTGTGAAGGCCTTCAAAAGCGCTGCTGTGGCATCACAAGATCTCTTCCAAACTACTTTCAAGCATGGAAGAAGCAGGTTGCTTCACGGCAACCTCAGCAGTGCCTGGAAGCAGCTCTGCTATTTTTGATACATGCACAGGACAGAGCTACTCAATCTTTTCACTGTGTGGACTAAATTTTAATAGAGAAATCGTTCTGCAGGCCACCTGCCTTCCCAGGGCATCCCTTTGCTGCCTACTGTAAACTTAGAGCATCTATTGGAGAAAGGGTGTCTGTAACCATTACCAAGCGTAATTATGGAAGGAGAAGAAATCTTGATTTGGGAAGCTGATAAACTGTAATTGATGTTAATCAGCAGAGATGCACTGGTTTTCACTGGCAGTTTATGGTAAACCACTGGATTTTACACTGAAACAGGAGTTGTGCACAAGTTCTACTGTTCTGGCTTTGCGAGTGGGTCAGTGATTAAACAAATTAGACAAAGTCCATTTGGAAAGTGAATGTGTGCCTGCTTCTTTTTCAGTTTCATTTGAAACTCTGATGTAAATTAAACTGAAGAGAGTCTGGTTCAGAATAGGAAATCTTTTTCAGTTGCCTAAAATCACACCTTAAATTGATCTGATATCCCTCAACATATGGGATAGCTCTTAATCTCCTCCTGAACTGAAGTTTGACTGTCAGAGGGGCAGATGGTAAAGCTGAAGCGAACAGTTCTCAGAATTACCTGCTCGTGATGTTGTAGTGGATGGCTCTTGGCTGTGGCACGAGTGTTAAGAAGCAGAAGAGAGCTCACACTGACTGGTTTATTTTCACAGCACCGTGTCCACACTCACCCACCCAAAGCCATCCTCCCACAACAGAACCGGAGGAGGAAGGTTGTAACAGCACAGCAGGGTACTGCGAGCACGTACTCACACACGAAATCACGTTTCATTGAGAGGGGATGTCTGTCTGTAAGCATATAAGGGTCCAGAAAATGTAAACTAACAGTGGTAAACTCGAGAGAGAGAGTGAAGGAGAGCGGGAGACCAAACTCCTTTGGGAATGCCTCAGTGAGGGTGTGTTATTTCATCTGGCACCCAGGTGCCCGGTGATGGACAACGTCACTATCAGGAAAAGGACCAAGACTTCTCCTATGCTAAAGGATTACAGATCTAATCTAACAAAACCTGTCTCCTGTTTGCAGTACAAACTCCAATTCACAATCTCTCCTGTCGTATTCTGCACCTAGTTGGAAGTTTATCACTACGTAAAAGCAGTATGAGGTTTCTTCCCCATTCCTGTAGCATCAGTTCATGCTCTGATGCTTACAGCCAACAGAACAGAAAGTTGGGCATTTGCTTTCTTCTGAGAATCTGCTTTGCTGAAAAGAAAATAGATTCAGATGATGGATAAAGAACCTTGGTGCTGGTGCCTGCCCAGAGGAAACAGGCAAAGGAGGGATAGACTGAAAAAAAACCAAGCCAATGACCTTATTTAGGGGTAGTAGATTTAATAATCTCTGATGAAATTACTGGTGAGGAATCTACATGCTCATCTCTTTCCTGTAAAGATTTGGTGTTTGTTTTTTTCCTCTCTCTCTACCCTGCCTTCTTCTGCAAGGGATCAGGATATAGCCATCCTCCTAGGACAGAGCGGCATGGTGGTACCCGAGCTGTAAGGTCGTGCCCTAGCATAACACATTAGGAGATGCTGGGTTAGAATATGCTTAACCCCGTACAGGTGCACAGGGAAGAAGATGGATGCAAGGAGCTATTTTTCTGCTGCTTCTGTGCAAGGGGCAGGCAGGAGGCTGCATCTCTGAAACTTGTTTTACACATTGCATGGTGCTGCAGGAATCCAGTCCAGACTAGGATGGAGTCCAGCCCCAGGCACAGAGCCCTGGGGAGCAGCTGCCAGTGCTGAGCCCTCCTTTAGCTTCCCTCCCCTCCCCACAGAAGCAGAGACTTGCAGCTGCAGCTTCTACAGCACCGACTTGCAATAATGCAGACTAATTACCAGGATGCAGCAAAGCAAGCTGAATCATCCTCCAAAACGATAAAGCAGTCTCTTCATTTCCATTTTCTGCCTGCACGGAGGTAGAGGAGGAATTAAAACCCTGGGCAGCACTTGCACCCTCTCGGGCTGCAGCTGAATGATGGAAACCCATGGAGCTTCACTGGGGTTGGTTTGATTTGGGGGAAGTGGGAGACACAGACCTCCCTAGTGCCCAGTGTAGAGTAACATGCCTTTCCTTAAACACTGCTTTAGTAAATATTCTGGGTAAATACTGGGTAAAAACTGCCATGTTAAATCTTCCTGGAGGGAACTGTCTGGGGTTTGTAACTAGTCCTGGTGACAGGGAGATTTCCCTGTAGATAATGACACGAGAGCAGTGTTCAGTTCTTATTAATGCCATGGTCTTGGACAAATACGAAAGAATAACTTAGCGATAGGTGGTGGTTTGGCAGACAGTAGATGCCACCCCACACTAAAAAGATATAAAAATGGCAGCGTTCAATTTTAAGTCTGGATTTTCCAAGAATGAATGTTGAGCAGATGAAATGCACCATTAGTTATGTTAAAGGACTGCAGCCCTTTTGGTTTGTTGCTTGTCTGCATCAAGAACTTATTAGATTAATTGTTTAATTTTAATTGGTGTTACAGAAAAATCACTCTCCCAATTTTCTTTCTAAATCTCAATCCACCTAACGCTTCTGTGCATGACTGGCCTTGTTGTAGTCACTAGCATCAGTCGTTAACAATTTTTAGCTGAATTAAATTATTAGGCCCTGATCCTGGTAACAGTATTGTGGGATGGGTAACTTTATTTGGGGATCAGCTGGACCAAGATTTGTAGACTCATCTGGGGGCAGCCGTTTGTAAGCAACAAGTGTTTGCTAGACTTGAGGTTTTAATGAATTCAGTGGTATGGTGCATTTACTTCATATTAAGCATTCCTATAGTACTGAAAATTTTGGCCCTTGAATGAGATAAGGAGCATCTGAAAGGAACAGATTTATTTGTGCACATTTCATCACACAGTTTTTGTATGTGAAAGATGCCTTAAACCATGTTAAGTCATTCTCTGTGGCTAAAGTATCTAAGGACACTTAGATTTATAATACTGTGTAGGCGAGATCTGATTACTGAACACAGAGAAAAAGCATCTAAATTTTGGATGTAGGAATGTCAGGACGGGGCCCAAACCAAGTCCTAAATCATGGCCTTCCTCTGGAAGCACCATGTGCTGTTTGTGCAGGGGGAAGGATGGAGGCTGAGCTCCTTGGAGCAGTGACGCGAGGTAGGGACAAATCTTCCATCCTTCCACAAGAAGCAAAGTCCAGAGTTGACTCAGCACCCAAAAGCAGCTCACATGGGCTCCTCATGATCCCAGAGCCACCATTACCTCCCACAACGCCCCTGGGTTTACTGCCGGAGATTACGGGACTATTAGGCCACGAGGACAAGTTCATGCCGTCAACGCGTCACCTTTTTGCCGTGGAGGCCGAAGCATTCTGCTAATCCCCAAGTCTAACAGCCCAACTTCTCCCTCCTGCCCTCCTCATGACCCCAACCTGATCTGGAGGAGCCGCTCCTCCCCAAGGTCAGGGATAATTCATGTGGTGTCGTGCTGTGTCATTCACGATGAGTGACTGAATTGGTATGATGAATGGGGAAGGGTCACTTAGAGCGCTAACCCCAGGAACAAATTTGTGGGGCCACCACTGTCATTTTATTTAGGGTCTGCGCAGAGCCCTCCAGGCTTTCTGCCTCAAGAATGAACAGCTCGGCCCTGAAAGGATCTTAGCTTTTTCCTCAGGGGTTTTTTTTCCCCTCTTGACTCTAGAGGAAGAAGAGAGTGAGCAGCATTTGCAATTCTGTAAAAATTATAGGCACAAAGGGCAGTGCATCTAATTGATAAGAAGCTTTAAATCTCATTTTTCAAGGGTTGGTAATGTGGCACTGAAAACTGCTGGAACTTGGCATACAGAACTCATCTAGGGAGCAACTCTTCTTCCCATCTCTCTCTTTTAAAGAGAGATTATTTTCTCACATCATCTCGGACCTCTTTTGCTCCCCTCCACCCTCCCTACCCCCCAAGTTATCATCCTTGGCAGTTTCTCAGTGAGGGCTCTGAGCTCTGCTATTTTTTCTCCCAGGGGGAGCTGCATCCCAGCATTTTTCTGGATTTAAACACACAAAAAAATCCGTTTCTGGGGATCTTCTTGCCTGAAACAAAGAACAAATGGTGCAAAGGTTTGGACAGGGATTTCTGCAGTGCTGTTCTTTACACCTATGACCTATGTGTTAGTTAAAAATCGTGTCTGCACAGGGCCCACATAAACACCTTTAAGAATGCATGTCCATTTTAGATCAGAAATGAACCCTGTTTACTTAAGGGTTTTACTCCACTGACTACACCAATGTAATTGAAGCCATATAACCTCTCTAAGCTAAGCTACGATAAAGCACATATGATGATGGTATAGCTGCATTCTTTTAAGGGTTGTACTTCTAGAACTTTTCTGATAAAATCAAATTCTTCTCTCCAAAATACGATATTGGTATACTTCAAAACAACCCTTTCGAAGGCCATACCTGAATTAAGAGATTAACCTGGTTGCCACCTTCTGATTTTCAGTGTTTCTGAGCCAGTGCAGCAAGTGCTGGCAAGGAAGAGTTGGGATCCCAGCAGAGGTTTGCTTTTTTGGGAATACTTCTTACACTGGGATGTGCTCAGGTGAAATGGCCTCAGATTCCACTGGAAGCTTTGCCTGCCTCAGGTCTAGAGACATAAACACGTAAGCCCCTTTCTTATGTTTCCATAATTCCAAACCAGCTTACATTTTAATAATAAAATATTGCAGGTATTTAGTGCACAGTGTGGATTAACCCCCTCCTTAGCTGCTTAGGACAAGCAAACATAATTTAAATGCCAGATAGTTTTGTCATTTGAAAATTAGCTCGTCTGTATCTGAAATAACCCTTTTTTTGTGGTTGTTGGCATGGAAACAAGTACAGCCTGCAAGTTCTCCTCCAGACACCTTCGTAACTCCAGGAGAAGCCAACGGGAACCTGCGGACAGGCTCTACAGCTCTGCAAATCAGAAGTCAAATACCTCATTTTTATCTTCAAGAAGTATCTGAGTTTGAAAATTAGCTTCACTCTCATTACTTAATCGGTGTTACATCCCTTTATGCTAGAGCTGGACGTTGCTTGTGCCATACTCCTCCTTTCCCGAGTCTTGCAGTAACAAGTAGAAGGGGACTTTGATAAACATGTGAAGTTTTGTTCCATTTTGGGTTGGTGTCCAAGTCTGATACTTTGTAGATTGTTATGCTCAAATTTTTCCTGCAATGCAAACTCAAGAGAGAAAAACATCTCAATATACGACTTGGTGATACGGGGCAAAACAGGATCATTTTGTGATGAGGAGTGATGGCATTTTACTGAAATGTCATGGCTTGAGATACAATCTGGTTTTTCCATCCCAAAATGATTTCCAGGAAGGCAAAATTGAAAGTGAGACCGTGATGATAAATGAGTGAGATTTTTAAGTGTCTTTTTGAAATACAAAAAACCTTTCCTCTTATAATGGAAATATTTTTTAACTGCTTGAAAATGAAGCCAGGAGGAGGACATCTCCTTCAAAACCCGTCAGGTCGGACAAGGCGGTGATTAAAACACACTCCTAGGCCTAATGGAGTTTTTAAACTACCTGGCTTTTGTGGGATTGCATCAGATCTCCTGATTCAGGGAAATGCTGACAGAGGGGAAAAGGAACATGCATTGGGGAAACAACTTCCCTCATCTTCCTTACTCTCCCAGGAAACAAAGGTATCTCAGTGTGAGGGAGCAAGACAGTAAGATGCTTGTGCCAGTTTAATCTCTTGTACAACTGGGACCCATCCTCTTAAAGATGGTCCATCATGCTGAGAGACGTGGGCAGAGGGCAGCAGGGGTTTCTGTTGGGTGGCAGGGACGACTGGGATGAATGGATGTCACTTCGGTTCATTGCTGAAATACTCAGAAAAGCACCGATACTGATGTGCAAGACGCCAGTGATGGTGCACTGCTCAATGCTGGCGCGGTGTGATCGCTGTACCCTGTGCTGTGTGCTAGCAACGTGTCGTGACGAGGCCACCGTGTGCGACACTGCTGTTGCCCTCAGAATTCCTTAGGTCGGTGCTTTGTGGTTGCGAGTACAGAAGGCCAAAGTCCGGCGCTGTGCTCTCTGTGAACGTGTTTGGTGTGCTGGCAGTGACTGTATTCGCACGTACAACTCCCGTGGTTTATTTGTGCTCTTTTGAGAGGTTGCCCATGCGTGGTGGTGTACACCTGGGCCGGGTATGCGCCCTCTGTGTGCTCTTCGCTCTCCTGCCAGTCTAGCTGTGTCCCTGCCGTGCTCAGCCTTCAGCAGAGGCTCAGCAGCTCCGGTTGCGGGGGCTCGCATGGCTTTTGCTGGCTTCTGCTCAGCGTGGGGCGTCCCAGCGTTGCTCCGCGCC
>NW_010167614.1:2626-2877 GCF_000695765.1 Mesitornis unicolor | reverse complement strand
CCTCCCTCGGCATAGGGCACCACTCGTCCCTGCCTCAGTTTCCCCGCCCCTGCCTCAGTTTCCCTTCCCCGTGTGAATGAACCCCTGGGCAGTGTCTGCTTCGAAGCACCGAGGTGGGGGCGCCCTGAGCCTTCATGGACTCTCTCCCGGTCCCCCCAGGACCCTCCCCGACCCCTCACCCTGCCGAAAGCTGGAGTCGATGGGGTGGCCGGGGGTCCTGGCAGGGGGCCGGCAGGCTCGGGTCGTGCGGT
>NW_010167614.1:2189-2606 GCF_000695765.1 Mesitornis unicolor | reverse complement strand
TGGAGGCGGCTTCGGGCTCCAGCGCGATCAGGAGCTGCTCAGGGTTTTCAGGGGACACCAGCCCGGCCTGGGAGGGGGACATGGGGTGTCAAGATGGGGTGTCCCATCCCCGGCTTCTGCCCCTATAGGTGCTATACATTGCACAGCGCCTGTGCCATAGGGTGCTGCTCACCTCAGGGTGGTAGCACCGAGGGCACCCTCACCGCAAGGGATCCCTCTCCCCAAGGGACCCCATTTCCCCGCCTTGGGGTTCAGAGCCAGCCCTTGGCCAACAGCAAGAGCCCAGATCTCAGTCCTTGGGCTACCAGGACATGGGGTGTTGGGGGATGAAGGAGCACAGGGTCCCCACGCACCACAGCACCCCCCAATTCCGGGTGTCCCCCCCACCTTGTAGGCAGCCTCCCGCATGAACTTGTT
>NW_010167614.1:1021-2171 GCF_000695765.1 Mesitornis unicolor | reverse complement strand
GTGATGACCCAGCGGATGGCCCCGTGCTCGGGTAGGGACGGACACTGGTCCTGCAGCTCCTGTGGGGTGAGAAGCCGTGGGCCACTCCACCCCGGAACAGGGGATTGGTGCAGACCCCCATGTTGGGGGTGCTGGGGGTCCCACCTGCACGGCGTGCTGCTTGAAGAACCGCAGCGCGTGGGCGAACACCTCCAGAGCCGCCAGCTTCTTCCCGTTGATGGCTTCCAGTTGGGTTTTCATGGTCAGGTCCTGGCAGGGGAAACCGTAATGGCAAACAGATCACGGGGGGTGATGGGACACGGCCAGCATCCCCCTTTGTGCCAAACTGGCCAAAGCACGGGCACCCGAAATGCCACCGAGCTGGGTGCGCCGGGTTGGGATGCTGATGATCAGGGGTTTTCCTTTACCCCCACAAATTGGTGCTCCCCCCATGGCGAGCCCACACGGGGTCCCCAGAAGAGGTGGGAGCACTCACGCTGGTGCTGTGGATCTTCATCTTGAACTTCTCGAAGTAGAGCCACTCGCGGGCCTCCTCGGGGTCCAGGTCGTGGTAATAGTCCCTGGCCGTGTACCCAAAGCTGTGGAAGTCCCCATCCGGCGTCAGCAGGAGGCTGGTGGGGGTCTTCTGGTTGGCCACCCCTGGGTCCCCTCCTTCCCATTTCCTGCAAAAGGCACCGGTGGCAGCTCGTGAATCCCATGGGTGGAGAACGGGTCCTGCCCAGGTTCATTTATTTACAGGGGTGAAACATTGGGCACCTTAAAGAGGGACCAAGAGTTGGCCCAAGTGAACACCCAAGAGTGGACCCAAGGAGAGGACCCCAAGAATTGGTTCAAGAGTTGACCCAAAAAGAGGACCCCAAGAATTGGTTCAAGAGTTGACCCAAGAAGAGGACCCCAAGAATTGGTTCAAGAGTTGACCCAAGAAGAGGACCCCAAGAATTGGTTCAAGAGTTGACCCAAGAAGAGGACCCCAAGAATTGGTTCAAGAGTTGACCCAAGAAGAGGACCCCAAGAATTGGTTCAAGAGTTGACCCAAGAAGAGGACCCCAAGAATTGGTTCAAGAGTTGACCCAAGAAGAGGACCCCAAGAATTGGTTCAAGAGTTGACCCAAGAAGAGGACCCCAAGAATTGGTTCAAGAGTTGACCCAA
>NW_010167614.1:531-859 GCF_000695765.1 Mesitornis unicolor | reverse complement strand
CCAAGAAGAGGACCCCAAGAAGAGGACCCCAAGAAGAGGACCCCAGCCCTGGGAAGGTTTGGTGTCACCCCTGCAGAGCTCCTCTGCACCCACACAGGTCATTACAGCGCTAACAAAGAGATGCTCTCACCCCACTCAAGTCCCATTTTATGGGCTCCTTCTGCCCACATCCCTCACCCACAACGACGTGGACATCCACCACCCATCCCAGCTCCATCCCTGCCTCCCAGCAAGCCAAATCCCGGCCGTTTTGGGCAAAATAAACCCCTTTAACAGCGCCGGGAGCGGCTGTGGGGCCGGATCGCTCCTCACCTCATCATGTGGATGG
>NW_010167614.1:0-467 GCF_000695765.1 Mesitornis unicolor | reverse complement strand
CCACGGCGAAGGACGGGGGCTGCTGGCAGCGCGCCTCGCTCCTCTGAAACGCAAGGGGGGCGTTAGGGGTGGCTGCTGCCAGGAAAGGGGCAAAAAAACCCCGTGGAAATGTTAATTTCTAATTGAATTTTCCCAAGGTTTTGCCCTGGTGCAGGAAGCGGTGGTGGCTCAGTTTCCTCTGCAGTGATGCCAAAAAAATGGGGCAATCCCTGCTCTTACAGAGCCCCAAATCACCAAAAAGAGGGTAGGGGGTCCTCATTTCGCCCCAGATTGAGGTGATGCTGAGCCCTCCGCACTCAAACCCTGGCAAATTTTAGCCAAAACCTTCCCTGATCCCCATTCGGGTCCAAGGGGCTCTGTCCTGGGTGTCCCCATGGGTCACCCCCCGGTGCTTTTTTTGGGGGGTTCCCACTGCTGCTCCTGCTTTTGGGTCCCTCACCCCCGCCACAGCCAATGGAGGTGAACGG
>NW_010167613.1:6719-11827 GCF_000695765.1 Mesitornis unicolor | reverse complement strand
CCCTCCTGGTGTCCCCTATGCTGCTGCAGCAAATGGCAACTTGGATTTTTTGTCATCGACCCCTGGTTGCTGTGCTGCAAAGGCTGGGTGTGTTTTAGGGAGTGGGAACCTCCTGGAAAGCATCTTGCTCCCAAGGCAAAACGCATCTCCAGAGGTGCAACAGAAAATGTAATGTGGTTTTTTGCAGGTGTTACCTGCCTTTCAGTCCCCACAGTGCCACCACCCATGCCACTGTCCTCCCTGGGTGGCCCTGAACTCCTGACAGACAAATACAAAACCCAACATCCAGCCTGGAGCCGGCTGAGATGCTTTGGGCTCCAGCTGCTGTCTCACCTGGTGTCCCCCAGAGCCACCACAGGTGCCACTGACCTTGTGCTGTGCCTGCCCTGTCCCTGTTCCCATGCTGCCAGCTTCCTCAGGGTTGTGTGGCCCAGGCTATTCCCATGCTGGGCGCAACTCCCCTTGTCTGGCCTCAGTTTCCCCACTGCTCTTCCCAGCTTGCCTTGGTACCAGTGCTTGAATGTGGGAGGACATGATGTGATGGTGGTGGCTGGTACCCACCCCGCAGCCCCTCACTCCCTCTGTAGCCCCATCCTAGGGCGTGCGGCTGGCAGGGGGTTGCCGTGGCTGACCCATACCATGGCTCTGGTGCTGGAAAACCCTCCTCATGACCCTCTGTGATGTTTGGCTCTGGCACCCCCTTCCCCACAGTGCCTTTCCACTCCCCGGTGTGTCCCAGACCCCAGCACATCCATTGCTGTGGGACGGTGCTGGGGCTGGTGACCAGGAGCCAGCTCAGCTGCCTGCACGCTCTGCCTGCAGACACGTCCCTGGGCTTGGGCAGAGCTGTTCCAAGGACACGGGTGCCACTTGTGCTCTTTGAGAGAAACCCCAGGTGGACACCACTGCCAGCATGGTCCAGAGCAGCCCGGGCAGGTGTTGGTGCTGTCAGTGTCTTCAGAGCCCTACTAGCTGGGATGGTGGCTTCAAGAGCTGCTGGCTTCTTGCTGCTGCTGCTTCTCCCCTGGGCGCAGCACCGGGGACATTGCTTAGCCCAAGGCGGTGTGATATTTGGGGCTGAAACCCCAGGGCTAGTTGAGCCCAGCTCATCTGGGACTATGAGTGGGGTCTCCAGTGGGTCTGTTTGGTGAGGGTCTCTGGTGGGGTTGTCCATGGGAGGTTTCCATGGGACATTTCCAAGGGTTTCCAAGGGTTATCCATGGGGCTCTCTAGCTGTGCACTGGGCAGGTTGTCTCCAGTCCGGCTGCCGGTGTCCCCATGCACCCCAAAGCCTGCAACCCAAAGGTGAGGTGCCCCTGGGCGACTGGATTTGCCCTTCTGGAAGCCTGCTGCCTCCAGGGAAGGTGGGATGATGGCACCGCCTTTGCTTGGCTGGGAGGCGGCGGGGAGAAATGCCATAGGTTTAAAAACACGTTTGGGGTGCTAATTTTAGGAGGCAGGTCAGGGGCAAAGCCACGGCTGTGTGCGCTGGGGGGAAGGGCAGGCCCCGCTCCCGCAGGATCGGGCTGGCTCTGCTCCCAGCACCCAGGCTCCAGGGGCTGCCCGGAGTGGGAAGCTTCTCTGTGGAAGGGCAAGGGGAGGTGTGTGGGGGTCCCTGCTGTGTGTGTCTGCCCTGCTGGGGCCAGGGAGGTCATGCTCAGGGACCCCCAAGGTTTGGGCTGTTGTCCCAGCTCTGCCTTCCTGCCCACAGCAGTGCGAGGGGCTGACTGGGGACGCCAGGCTGGGGATCACTCTGTGCTCAGCGATGGTGCCAGGGGTAACCCCAAGGCTGGGAGCTGATGGTGGTGGGGGGACATGGCTGGTGGTCTCTGCTTGCTTGCCTATGCTGCCCGTCTCTCCAGGAGTCAGCAGCACAGCCCCAAGGAACATGAGACCAGTGCGTGCCCGGCTCTGCTGAAACCTGAATGGCTGCTTGGGCAGGTGGGCATGGATGAGAGGGGGTCTTGCTGCCAGCCCCCTGGCACCCAGTGATGGCAGCGGGGTACCTGGCTGGGAGCACGCAGGGCGGCAGCTGTGGCAGGCTTGGAGCTAAAGCCGGATTACCACCCAGAATAGTCCCGCGGCCCCAGCTGGGGCGGATTAGCCAGGATTCATCTGCGGAGGAAGAGGAGATGGGGAGGGAGTCTCTGCCCTGTGGGGGTCTCTGGCCCCAGGGAACGCACATCCCCTGCCAGGGAGATGCCAGGCCTTTGCCCCCCATGGGTGAGAGCAGTGGGTGCCCACAGAGAGGTATCATAGACTGTGGGGACGTGGGGGATCCTTGCACCCTGGGCTGGTGCCATGTGGCTGGTAGTCCTGGTGTGCTGCACTCCTGCCAGCACAGTGTGCTCTGGCCAGGACTGTGCCATACCCAGGCTTGTCTGGGGGAACCACCACAGCAACAAGGACTGGGCTTTCCCAAGGAGATATGCATCCTCCTTGTCCCACTGCCGCGTGCGATGGACCTCCATCTGACAGGTCCCGCTGGCATCGCTAACAGAGCTCCCCTGCCCATAGCCACCTCCTCCTCCCTGGTTCTGGCTGTGCTTTGCTCTCAGCTTGGATTTTCCACCTTTTAAATGAAGTCTGGGTGGAAGCAAGGTGTTGGGCAGCTGGATGCAGCCCCTTCCAGGACCGGATCCCCCACCACTGTGCCCTGGTCCCCAGGGAAGGCTGGCAGGGGTGAAGGGATGTTGGAGCCCTGCCGCCCCACACACGTGTCCCCATCCCGGCGAGGGGGTGGCAGGCATCTGTGCTGGCCAGGGCATGGCGTGCGAGCCCAAGCGTAGCCTCCCCTCGCGCGCAGACGTGGCCGACGGGGACTGTACGTGCCGCCCCACGCATACGGCTCAGCGTTCCCCGCGGGGGGGCTGCGGGACAGCGCCGTGGCCTGGCTTGGACTGCCTGGCTGCGCCTGAGGGTTGGTGGGGTGGACGATGTTGCCAGTGTCACCACACAACGGGACAGCAGGAGCAGCCCCCAGGAGTGCCAAGGCTGAGTCTGCCAGGCCTGGACAGGAGAGGTGGGAGGTCTTGTCCCCTGGAGCCAGCAGGCAGAGGAGAGGCACACGCCGGGCTGTGCTCAGCACCACCAGGGATGTACACGGATGGCCCTGGGTGCCACAGCGGGGGTGTTCTGTGCCATCAGAGTGGGCAAGAGGGCCCTGGGGCGGGTGGTCAGGAGGGGGACAATGCTGGGTGGCATAGGGGTTGCCCAATGCCACAGCGAGTATGGCATCATCCCATCTGTGTGGTGGCATGGCAGCCCCATGGTGGGAAGAGATCCCTGGGAAGATGCTCTTTGCCTGGAGTGGAGGCTCCCCAGCTGAGGTAGGCTCATGGGGATGGGGTGAACCTGCCACCCCCCAACCCAGGGGGGACCCACACCACCCCCAGGGCCGTCCACCGCTCCATGTATTTACTGTTCTCTCCAGCCTTATCACAAGGCAAACAGCGACAGGCAGGGCACGCACTGCCCGATCGAAGCGTCTCCCATCTCCTCCCCTTTCATCTCTCTCCCTTCCCTGGCCACCACTGCCTGGAGACCCTGGCTGAGGGGCAAAGGCCAGGGCTGGCTGGGGAGGTGGTGGCGAGTGGTGCCAGGGCTGTGCCAGGGCTGTGGTGGGGCCGTGCCAGCGTTGCCCGGTGGGAGGAAGCGTCTGGGTGGCAGTGCGAAGCCTGGTGCATGCGAAATGAGCTCGGCCTTGCCGCTTGCTATTCCGAGAGGCGCTTGGGGGAAGAAGCTGGTATTTCCTGAGCCACCCGGAGAGGTGTAATTATAACCTGGGAGAAGAAAGGGGCTGCAGAGGAGAGTGCCCAGCCTGCTTGGCGCCTGTGGGGAAGTGGGCAGGGGGAGCGGGGCAGCTTCTGCCTGCTGCCGGTGGGATGTAGGCAGGATCCTGCCTGTGGGAAGCCCGGTGGCACTGGGGGGATTCAGGGAGGTGATGGAGCATTGGGGACATGGCAGCACCCCTCAAGCCCAGTACCAGGGGTGGCGGGTTGGGCGATGCCCGCCCGCAGCGGCAGGAAGGCGCAGAGTTAACGGCGGCGTTTGGACGTGCTGGCAGCCTTGTTCGTGCCTGGATCTGGCCCAAGTGGAGGCCTAGCAGGGGGGATAACTCATCACCCAGTGCCCGCCCTGTGCTTCACTCTCTTCCCCCGCACAGCTGAGCCTCCCTGCTCTGGTTCCCACTTGCCTGCACCCTGCCTCAGTTTCCCCACTAGGCTGGGTGTTGCAGGCAGGGTGGCCCAGCCATGTACCCCCTGCTCCAGGTGGCCCTTAGGGACTCAGCTCCCTGGCACTGCTGGTAGCTGATGCATGGCCTAGGATGACCCTGCCAGGTCTCCTTGGTGGCCTGGACAAGTAGGGACAGGCAGGACAGCATCTCAAGAGTCCAGGGTGCTGGTACCCCTGCCCCATCCTCTGCTGTGTGCCAGGGGTGCTGCTGTCCCCAGCATCCCTCTGCCCTGGCAGTGCCACAGTAAGACTCGCCTGGTCCTTGGGCTCCTGGGAGCACAAAGACAGGCATGTCTCCCACTCACCCTGTGAGGACACCTGGCACTGAGGTGATGGGACAGCGGCATCGTCCTGGGATCTGGAACCGTGCCGCATCCCTGCCAATCCTTGCCTCGGGCCAGGTGGCATCATCATTTGGCCGGACGTGGCCCCAAGGTGGACACCCTCCAAGGCGGCTGGACAGGACCCCAGCCCCCCAAGGCTTTGGGGGGGTGGTGAGGGACCCTGCCCTGGCTGCCAGCCTGCCCCAGAAAGCCACCCTGTGCCGTTTCCCAGCGGGGCGGGGAGGGACAGGGCTCGCACAGAGGCGGCTTTGTGCGGTGTGCCAAGGCGTCCTGCGCTCGTGCCCCTGCCAAGGAGCTGTCTCCCGGCCCCGCGCTCTTTCCTGCTCCGTTTGTCCAGCCTTGACGTGCCTCTGAGCCCCCTGCCTTGGCACCTCGGCAGCACCGGCGCTGGGTGGCGGGACGCAGGCGAGCCCTTCACGCCAGGCAGCGCCGCAGGCTTTATGTAACAGGGGTGGCTGGGGGGTCCCTGAACTCCCCGCCCCGTCACTAACTGCCCTCCCAAACGCTCCTGCTCCCCTGTCAGTGCCT
>NW_010167613.1:4375-6557 GCF_000695765.1 Mesitornis unicolor | reverse complement strand
GGTCCCCACTGGGGACACTTGTGGGGCTGCCATAGGTGGGGGTGAGCTCCGTGGGCTGTTGTGTGCTGAGCGGGCAGAAGGGAGAAGCCCAGCCACGTCCCCGTCATCCCTCGGTGCCTGTCCCTGCGGTGCCACCAGCACCAGTGCTGAGCCTGACTCCAGCATCCCTGGTGGATGCAGGACCTGTAGGATCCCAGCCCAGGTCCCCCATGCTCCTGCCCAGTCCCAGACCCCCATTTTCTCCCTCTTACAGAGCCTGAGAAGAGGCCACAGCGAGCCCAGCCACCTCCCCACCATGGACACCACGGACGTGCCCCTCCAGGCTGAGATGGTGGAACTGGTGCCCAATGGGAAGCACGCGGCTGCACTCAGTGGTTCCACCGTCCCCTCGCTGGCTGGTGACAGGTGGGGACCTGGGGACACACGGGGCTTCCAAGGGCAGGGGAGGTCCTCCTGGGTGCTCCCTGCTCTTGTGATGCCGCTGCCTGGGCACAGGGTGGGGCATAGTGGCCCCTGCCTCTTCTTCAGCCTCACCTCCTCCCTCCGGCGGCCAGGTTTGAGGAGAACCAGTCTGGTGTGGCAGAGATGGAGGAGTTCCTGCCCCACGGCGCCGAGAAGAAGCAGACGCACTTCACCGATGTGAGTAACGGCGCTGGCACCGCAGGGGCGGCAGGACGGGGGGGACAGCTCCCGGTGCGACCAGTGCCTCCCCTCCCTTGTTCCTGTCTTGTGTGCGCAGTTCGAAGGGAAAACGTCTTTTGGGATGTCTGTCTTTAACCTGAGCAACGCCATCATGGGCAGCGGCATCCTGGGGCTGGCCTATGCCATGGCCAACACCGGCATCATCCTCTTCCTGTGAGTGCCACGCAGCCGTGGGGGCTCGGGTGGGGGAGACTCGGCTGTGGGGGGCTCCTCCAAGGGGATCAGTGGGTGCCAGGGGTGCAGGCAAGAAAGTGCGCAGGTACCAGTGCCCTGCTGCCACAGTGGTGCCCGCGGCTGTGTCCAAGCCCAGTGCCGTGACCTGTTGGTGACGGCATTGTCCTCCCACAGCTTCCTCCTGACGGCAGTGGCCCTGCTCTCCAGCTACTCCATCCACCTGCTGCTCAAGTCCTCTGGCATCGTGGGTGAGTGCCGGGTCCCTAGTGGGGCAATGCTGGGGGTCCCCTCCTGACCCTCACCCCACCACCGCTCCCCATCCCGCAGGCATCCGTGCCTACGAGCAGCTGGGCTAACGAGCCTTCGGCACGCCGGGGAAGCTGGCCGCAGCCGTTGCCATCACGCTGCAGAACATTGGAGGTGAGGACGGGGCTGGAGGGTGGACCCTTGGGGAGGACACAGGACTGGAGCACAGTGGCACAGCACGACCTCATTCTGCTTGCAGCCATGTCCAGCTACCTGTACATCGTCAAATCCGAAGTGCCTCTTGTCATCCAGACCTTCCTCAACCTGGAGGAGAAGACCACGTGAGTGCCCCTGCCCGCACTGCCCACGCTGCCCGCGCTGCCCACGCGCCTTCCCCAGGCAGGCGCCAGGGCTTGGGCTCCAGCTGTGCGGTCCATGACAGGGATTTAGTGCCATTAAGCCACTACTATTTTTGATAACCATCAGTGCTGAATAAGCCCCCGGGTGGGATTAGACTGGGCTGAACTTCCAATCCTGCTCCTCGCATCTCCTTGGGGTCACGCTTTCCTCCTTGAGCAGAGCTGGGGGCTGTGGGGCCGAGATGGGAGCTCTGGTTGGGAATGGGTTCTCCTCACCCAATGCCAGCATCCCCATCTGGCAGCACAGGGTGAGAGCTGGGCAGATGCTGGGCAGAGCTGAACTGAGACCTCCACCAGTCCTGGACTGGGATTCCCAGCCAGGCTGGACCCCAGCTGCTCTGGGGCTGGGCAGGGATCCTGCCCCACAGGTGGCCGGGGGCAGCTTCCTCCACCTGGGGCTTTGAGGACCTGGCTGAGCTCCCTTGCGGATGCTGGTACCCTGGGCTGCCCATGGGCACACGTGTATTGACAACAGCAGTTCTTGGCCTGCCCACAGTGGCTTGAGCCCTTGGGGGTGCCCCACTGTGAGGTGGGCAGGACCCCAGCTCCAGGAACTCCAAGGACCTGGCCTCAGGGGCCCCCAGGGATGCCATCTCGGGGTTCTCGGGGGATGCCAGCACAGCAGGGATGCCAGCCTCCAG
>NW_010167613.1:3952-4344 GCF_000695765.1 Mesitornis unicolor | reverse complement strand
CCAGGAAGGCCGGCATCCCTGGGGCTGCTAGCTCTGGGGTCCAGGGGTGCCAGCTCTGGGGTCTCGAGATGGCTGTCTGTGCAGAGTGGGGCAGTGAGCAGGCCCTCTGCTTCCAGAGACTGGTACATGAATGGGAACTACCTGGTGATCCTGGTTTCCATCACCATCATCCTGCCCCTGGCCCTCATGAAGCAGCTGGGTAAGTTGGGGGATGCCACCTACGGCACCAGGATCTGGCACCCCGGGACTCCTGTGGGGTGATGGTGCCAGCCTGGGGGTGGTGGGCAAGGAGGGGACTCCTGCCTGCACCCACCGGCTGCTCTTTTCCCTCCCCAGGCTACCTGGGCTACGCCAGCGGCTTCTCCCTCAGCTGTATGGTCTTCTTCCTCATC
>NW_010167613.1:989-3842 GCF_000695765.1 Mesitornis unicolor | reverse complement strand
GGGTGCTCCAGGCTGTGGAGATGCTGTGGCGGTGCTGTCAGCCTGCTGGGTTATTTTTGGCTGAAGGAGCTGAACGCCGGGGAAAGAGGAAGAGAGAGGGTGCTGGGGGGGTGACTGCACGCGTGGCCCCTCCACGTGCCGTCGCCCTGCTCTGCCCCACTGCCCACCCTCACACGGGCAGGCCGGGATGGCAGCGTCACCACAAGGCACCGCTAGCAAAGGGTGCCCCATAGAGGGGATGCAATGGGGGCGCCCTCCCCCTGGTTGCGCTGGGATGCTGGGGAGTGGTGCTGCTGAACACCGACCGTATCCCATGTACCTCCCAACCCAGGTCATTTATAAGAAGTTCCAGGTCCCCTGCCCGCTCCCTGAGCAGGAGGTGAACCTCACGGGCAGCCTCAATGCCACCCTCATCAGCACCAGTGACTACCAGAACGGCTACACCGTCCTCCAGGATCCCGAGCAGGACACCTGCACCCCCAGCTTCTTCACCCTTAACTCCCAGGTAGGGGCCTGGGATGCACCCTGGGGGCTCTGGGTGAGCCCCCACCCCATGCACGCCACAAAGGTGAGTGGTCCTGGTGCTGATGGCACCCGCTGGCTTGGCCCTCGGCACTCAGCCACCATCCCCTCATGCAGACGGCGTACACCATCCCCATCATGGCCTTTGCCTTCGTCTGCCACCCCGAGGTCCTGCCCATCTACACCGAGCTGAAGGAGTGAGTCCTGGGTGGGGGCACCCACAGGGGAGGTGGGCTTTGTCTGACACCCACCCAAAGGCAGCACCCTCCAAGTGCTGGACTGTTGTGGGGATATGAGGGAATATGGTGGGTGATACAACCCTGGGTGGGTGGTGGGTGATAGGACATGGGATGGGTGATAGGACATGGGATGGGTGATACCAGTCCTGGGAGGTGGGTGATGCAATCTGGAATGGGTGGGTGGGCGGTGGGTGTTATGACCAAGGGTGGGTGGTGGTGGTTGATCTGACCCACCTTGCAGCTCAGGGCAGGGATGCAGACCCAGGGGTGCTCCGGCATCCTCCCTCCTTGCCAGATGGGTGTTTGATGCTGGTGGGTGCTGTGGGAGCGGGGTGGGCTGGACCACGGGGGCTGTGCTGAGCCCGCTGTCTCCTGCAGCCCCTCCAAGAAGAAGATGCAGTGCATCTCCAACATCTCCATCATGGTCATGTACCTCATGTACTTTTTGGCTGCCCTCTTCGGCTATCTCACGTTCTATGGTGAGCCTTTGGGGAGAGGGCCGGGGGCCCTGCTGGTGCTGGGGCGGTGGCAGTGCCAGGGCTGACTCCCACTGATGCCCACAGGCCGCGTGGAGTCGGAGCTGCTGCACACGTACAACAAGGTGGACCCCTTCGACGTGCTCATCCTGTGCGTGCGGGTGGCTGTGCTGACAGCTGTCACCCTCACCGTCCCCATCGTCCTCTTCCCAGTGAGTGGGCCCACAGGGATACCAAGTGGCACTGCCACCCCTGGCTGCCACAGGTCTTCAGCACCGGACTTTGAGAGGGGAAACTGAGGCATCAATGGAGCTGAGGCCCGGAGATGGGGGGGCAGGGATTAGCAGGGCTGCAGGGATAAGGGAACAGCACTCACTGGGTATCAGAGGTAGGAGCGGAGGTGATGAGGACTCGCATGGCCATGGGGACAGGGCTGGAAAGGGGTGACAGAACCAGTGGTGCAATGGGGGCAGGGCTAGGGCAGGGCAAGGGGTGATGGGGACCATCAGGACTGCAGAGACAGGGGATGAGATAGGCCCTGGCTGCAAGGGTGGAGTGTGACACCCTGTCCCTGTCCCTGTCCCCAGGTGCGCCGGGCCATTCAGCAGATGCTGTTCCAAGGGAAGGACTTCAGCTGGGTCCGCCATGTCGTCATCGCCGTGGTCCTGCTGACCTTTATCAACCTGCTGGTCATCTTCGCCCCCTCCATCCTTGGCATCTTTGGCTTGATTGGTGCGTGGCAGTGCCCCACTCCTGTATCCTCCTCCGAGCGCTGACAGCCTACCAGCTCCTGCCTCTGTCTTGCACTGGGCTTTGCCTAAACTCCTGTGCCTCAGTTTCCCTTTCTCACTGTGCCAGCACCAGGCAGTGTGTGGGGGTCCTCAGCACTGTCCCTGTCCCAAACAGCTGGTTCCCAGGGGGTGCTGGCTGCTTACCTTGCTGCCAGCCAGCGCTTGTCTTTCCCCTGGGTGTTTCTCTTGATCCCCCAAGCCAGGCTCCCCTGCTCGGTGCCTGGCTCAGTGCCAAGGCCCTGGCTGCAGGAAAGGGCACATAGGGACGGTGCCAGGACACGGTGTCCCTGGGTTCCTGGAAGGCTTTGCCAGGGCCAGGGGTGGTGGTGGTGAGGCAGGACCTGGCCTGACAGCAGGGCTGAGCTGTGGGGTGGGGGCCTCTGCCCACTCTGTCCGTGTCTGCTTCAGGTGCCACCTCCGCTCCATGCCTCATCTTCATCTTCCCTGCCATCTTCTACATCCGCATCATGCCCAAGGACAAGGAGCCGCTGCGCTCTACACCCAAAATCTTGGTAAGCATGGGGAGGGGGGACATGGATGGGAGTCCAGGGGCTGGGCTGTGGACCCCATTGCCTTGGCTGTCCCTAACCCTCTTCCCTGTCCATGCAGGCTGCCTGCTTCGCCCTCCTTGGGGTGCTCTTCATGATCATGAGCTTGAGCTTCATCATCATTGTCAGCCACTAGCTGGCACCGGGCACCCATGCCAACCTCCTCCCCACTCACCGGTGCCCCAGGGAGAGCCGGCCCCGGGCTCAGCCCCTGTGCCACGGCCCCACCGGGCTTCCCTGGGGACCCTCTGCTGTTGCTGCCCATCACCAATGGTGG
>NW_010167613.1:506-869 GCF_000695765.1 Mesitornis unicolor | reverse complement strand
CACACTGCGAGCGGGTTTTCGGCGGGCGCTCGTCTCTGCGCACCCAGAGCTGCGGGCAGCGGGCACTGCCAGGGGCGCGAGGCACTGCCCCCTGCAAGGGCTGAGGATGGGGGCACCCATGTACCTGCCCCCTCCAGGAAGCATGGAGAGCCCTGATGAACAGTGTCCACGGAGGACTGGAGTCTGGGGGGGTGGTTGGATCCCTGGCAGCGCCTGTGCCCAAGGCAGCCACTCTGTCCCCCTGCCATCCCTGGCAAGACACCTCCCCACTGCCCCAGCATTGTGGGGGCACCCCGGCCCCCCAGGTGAGCGTGGTCCTGCTGCCGCAGCTGGCAGTGCCCACCAGGGGAATGGTTGGCTCCC
>NW_010167613.1:0-478 GCF_000695765.1 Mesitornis unicolor | reverse complement strand
CCATGCTTGGGGACCGGCCACATTGCTTTGAGAAGGGAGGGCTCCAGAGCCACAGCCCTGTCTGCATGGCTAGACACAAGGGTGATGGGCACCCCTGGGACCCAAGCTGGCCCTGCTTGCCTTGCACCTGGGGTCAGCACCCAGGCTCCACAGACCTCTCCCACCCACCCATCCATCCATCCATCCCTCCATCCATGCCGCTGGGATGCCCCACGCCATGCCAAAACTTGGAGAGCGGCTCTCCCCCCCCCCCAACTCCCCTCCCTTCCCAGTGTTGGGGGGGGCAGCCTAGCAGGGTGGGCAGCACGGGGAGGGGCTGTCCTGCGGTGAAGTACATAAGAGACGTATTTTTTTACCAGGGTGGTGGAGGCTGGGATGCTTTTTATAAATACTGTATATAAGAGTAGATCTTTTTTAATGTTGTGCTGCTCTGGGTAGCTCTGTACTCTGTATAATGTACATATCTATATGGGATGGA
>NW_010167612.1:0-3339 GCF_000695765.1 Mesitornis unicolor | reverse complement strand
ACTGCTCACCTCTGGCTGTCCCAGCTCCTTGCTGTCGCGTGCTCCCCCTGCTCCCCTCCTGGTATTTAAAGACGCTCCTTGACCCTGACAGTTTCTGCACAACTCCCTGCTGGGACCCCCCGCCCCAAACCACCTCCTTCTTGCCCGAGCACTCTGGATCTTGTCACATCGCCCCAGCCCCGTTCCTGCCCCACCCCGGCACTACCACCAGGCCGGCACCTTGCTGCTCTGCATGTACCTGTTGGGCACCAGCCTGGCTGCGCTCCGGTGCTGGGGTCCTCGGCTGCTCCTTGGCCTTGGGCTGGAGGGGGAGCCCCTGCCACCCGCTCCCCTTCAGCAAAGCACCCAGCTTGGGGGGCTAGGGGCCAGGCAGGGGGCAGGCAGACCCAGCGCCTTCTCTGCTCCCCGCTCCCCCGTCCCCGCATAGAGGATACAGCAGCTTTCTCTGTTCTTATCTCTGTGCGCTAGCGTGTCTTCTAAAAAAACAAAAATGGAACAAAAAAAATAATAAAATTAATAATAATCTGGTGTTTGTATATAGTCCTTTAGAAAGATCTTGTTTTGCTTTTTGTGTTTAATCACTTGACCTATAATAAGAGGAACTGAAAATGCTGTATCAAGGATGTACAAGCTGTGCCTTTCAAATAAAGAAATAAGAAGGTTGGTTAAAGCTGTGACTTGCTGCCTGCTTTCTTCCTGCCTTTGGGATGGCTTTAAAATACTTCTTTCCCTCTTCTGCCCCCAACCCCCACCAGATAGGGGAATGAGTGTGTGAGAACAGGTACCTTTGCTGGCCAACCTTTGACCCTGCCTCAGTTTCCCCATGCACTGTCATTGCTTTCTGCGAACGTGTGCGTAGAGCTGCCCTCCCCACTGCAGGTGAGCATGGCCTGGACCAGTCCCCCTTTGGGAGGGGTCTCCATGGGGGTAGGGGGGTATCGGCACCTCTGGTTGTGGCTCCTTATCCCTGTGGCTGCAGCAGGCGAGGACCAGGGATTGCTCCAAGATGCCATCGCTCCCACCAGCCCCACGCCACAGCTTCAGCTGGAGCCAGGGCATGGAGGGTGCCTGCTGGAGTGGGAACCAAGCTCCTTCCCCTGGGGAGGAAGCTGTGTGGGGGGATCCGGGTACCCTGCAGAGCCAGAGCTTCTGCTGCAGGGCTGGCGCTGGCCCGACCTCGGTGCCCATGGGGTCCAACAACCTGACCCCCCTGGTGCTGCGTGGGGGCTCCTGGCCAGGAGCAGCTGAAATGCTGCAGTCTGAACCCGTGGTCCCGCAGCTGCTCCCGTCGGTGCTGTGCGAGCAGGTTTCTGATGTGAAAGGCCAACGCAGCTTTAGGCCAGGGGCTGCTGCGAGGCCGCGGTTGCTAAAACCATCGCTGCTTGGTAAGTGCTGCCGAAAACCCCGCGGGATCACAGGGGCCTTTCAAGTGCTTTCACCTCGGGGTCACTGGTTCAAGCTCAGCCTGGGGGTAGGGAGTGCAGTAAGTGGATGTTATTCCTGATGGATGTGCAAGGGAGGAGGATTTAGAAGAAATTGGTCCAGAGTGTTTTCAGGCTGGCAATGTTGCAGGAACAGACATCCCTGTTGTTAGAGCTAATCAGCGGCCTGGGTTTGGCAGCCAAGGGGTCGAGCAAACCACAGGGCTGCTGGTGACCATCCCCACTGCCCACAGGCTGGGGAACCGCTCCCTGCAGGACACCAACCCACCACACAGGGCAAAGATAGAGCCTGGGGCTCGTCAAGCCCTGCACCTCCCAGCAGCTGCTGCGCTGGACCTTGAGTTCCCACTTCCCCCAGCAACCCATTCTGAAGCGTGCTGGCTCCGCACCCGAGCACCGCTCTGCTGCCTCGCGTCCTGCCCCCCTTCCAGCAGCCTGTCACTGGAGGGGCCATAAACCAGCGGTTCCCTCCTCGCCAAGGAGCATTTTGTGGAGGATCCCACTGTCTGACTCTCAGTCCATCCCCTTCAGCCACTTCCCGCAGGACGGGTCCCTGCTGCAGGAACCACCTCTGTCACATACCCCCTGCTCCCACCCTCCTCATTTTCCAGCGCAGCTTTGCTTGAAACAATGGCAGAGCCTGCAAGCCAGGAATGCTGGCAAGCGGGGCCTCCTTCCCAATTCATCACTAATGCAGGAACGCCAAGCCCTTCCTGGCTGCACTGAGCACGAGATAAAAGCTAAAAGAGGCATCAATAATTAAAAACCACTCAAAGCCAGTAAGTGCAAACGGGAGCCAGCGCACAGATCGAAGGCAGCACAGAGACCAGAGGCTGCTCCAAGGGCCCCCAGCCCCACAGTGACGAGGTGGCCCTGGCTTGGTGGCAATGCCCATCAGCTCTGCAATGTGCAGGGACCCTGCCTGGGGATGGCAGGAGACCCCCAGCCCCACACGTGCTTTGCCTTGCAGACGCTCTGGGGACACATGGCTTTACAGAGCAGGCGATGGCTCTGGGGGCCTGGGAACAGGGACCTGGGGTTTGTCCCCAGAGGCGCTGGTTTGTCTCAGGGCGCTGGAGAACCTGGATTTGGAGCACAGCCTTGGCTTGGCTCTGGCAGCCTTGGTGCCAGTCTCATCCCTCAGTTTCCTTCTCATCTCATGTTCATTCCAGGACAGACTCCAGCTGGGACAAGGCCGTCTGTGCCAGCTGCTGGTATAAACGGCCAGGGAGATCCAGGTTGTCTGAGAGTGCCAGGGCCTCAGCTCCGCTGAGCTCCAGGCTCCTCATTCAAGCATGCGGTGAGAGGCTAAAAATGATGGTTTGGAAACGTCACAGTCATCTTTGCTTAAACAGGCCAGGCAAGCTGGTTGATTCGGTCCTGGGATGGAAAATCTGAATCTCCTAAATCAGGTGCCCCCAGCTCTGTTGACTCACGGAGCTGAAGCAGAGGCTGCACGATCCCATGCCCCAGGCTGGTGGCTGGGGAGGGAGCTGCAAGGTAAAGCCACGGGGGTAATTCCAGCAGCAGCAACCTGCTTTGCTTGGGCCTGGGTTCAAACAGAGCTCCCAAGTGTCCCGGAGCCCAGGCTCATTTGGTTTCTCTGCTGCTGACGAACAGAGGGGTTGTTGACAGCGCTCGCCTCTCCTCCTGGCGCCAATTCCAATGCCCTCGGCCTCTGGGGCCCTTCCAAGCGCTGCCACTACCAGGCACAAGCGTGGCTCCGGGTGTGGCAGCAGTGCGGGCCAAGCCCGGCCACGTCCCACAGCCCGGCCACGTCCCACAGCCTGCACCCCGCGTCCCCATGCCCCGCAGGAGGAGTGGGACCCTCTGCTGCGGCACCCAGAGCCCCCAGCTGCGAGGGGTTAATGGCAGGCGGCTTTTTCCCAGGCCACGC
>NW_010167611.1:0-458 GCF_000695765.1 Mesitornis unicolor | reverse complement strand
CTTACTATGGTCCAGCGACATGGGCCGAGGACAGATATTGGGGATATAGAACCCCAATATACATGTTAAATAGAATAATTAGATTCCAAGCTGTAGTAGAAATAATTGTAAATACTACTGGAGATGCACTAGGATTAATTGCGAAACAAAATACTCAAATGAGAACTGCTTTGTATCAGAATCGCTTGGCTTTAGATTATTTGCTAGCACAGGAAGGGGGTGTTTGCGGAAAATTTAACCTTAGTAATTGTTGTTTAAAAATCGATGATGAAGGAGGAGCTGTAGATGAACTTGTGAAAGAAATGAAGACAATTGCACATGTCCTAGTTCAGACTTGGAATGGAATCAATTTAGGAGAATTTTGGAAAGGATTTATGGGCAATGATTGATTTAATAAGATTGGAATTGTTATATTAGGGTCGTTCATGGGACTGTTAATAATTCCATGTTTAATACCT
>NW_010167610.1:13791-22774 GCF_000695765.1 Mesitornis unicolor | reverse complement strand
GGAAGGGGGCTCCATGGGCTGGGGTGGCAGGAGCCTGGTCCCTGCTGGGGGTGGTGAGGTCAGGGTGCTCCCAAAGGCTCCAGGACAGGAGCACCCCAAAATTCACACCTCTTCTTCCAGTTGTGTGCTGAGTTCCCATGGCATTGGGGGGTGCAGGAAGGGGTGCAGCTCTGGGTGCTGTGGGGGCAGCGCAGATGTTTGGATGGGGCCGTGCTGCAGGGCGGGTGGCTGCTCTCGCTGGCCCCTGCCATGGAGCCCAAGTGCTGCTGCAGCACTAGGGCCCTTCCTGCCCCGGCAGTTGCTGCCCTGGGTGCAGCCCTGACTCTGAGGACATCCATCCCTCGTCCTGTGGTCCGCTCAGCATGGGGATCATGTCCTGGGTTTTGTTTTGTGGCCCCTCCCTGTGGCTCCCTCCTGTCCTGGAAGGAAGGGACCGTGCTCTGTTGGACCTGTGGGCTACGGGGGCAGTTCCCCAGTTCTCTCTGCAGACTCGGGCTGGCAGGGGAGATGTCCCACTCCAGTTGTGCCATGGAAATCCTGCTCTTGTTTACAGCCAGTGAGGTTTTTGCAGGGTTTGTGTATCTCGGGCTGTGTTGCAGAGCGTGGTGAAGAAGATGCTTGGTGTGGATGTGCAGGGCTTGGAAGGACCCTGGGGGCTGTGGTAGAGCCCTCCCCAGGCCTGTGCCGGCTGGGGGCTGCACTGTGTCCCCGTGCTGCCGTGGGGCCAGGCCCTCGCTGGGCTTTGCACAGGCCGTGGCACTGAGGAGCATTCAGATTTGGGTTTGTTGTGACCAGTGCGTCGCGCTCTGCTGTCGGGTGGGATACTGGAGCTCACTGATCTCCCCGTGCTGGATCCCCCTCCGGCTGTCTCCTGTATGTGATAGGATGACTTTGGTGCTGTCCTGGCTTTTGTTGCTGCTCGCGTGTCTGCGGAGAGGAGTTCCAGCAACCCTGGCGCTGTGGGCAGGGAACGGTGCTGGGCAGACTGGATGTGTCCTTGGGAGCTCCCTGCTGCCCCGGGTGGGACCTCTGGGGGCCATGGACCCCCCTCCCTCCTCCCTGCAGCCCTGAGCTGAAGGAGCATTTTGCCATGGGGTTGCTGGGCTCTGTTTGTCCTGGGAGCTGTGGAGGAGCAGCTCTGTGGCTCCCATGTGTTGTGTTTATACGGATGAAGGCAGTGGGAGCTGCTGGGAGAGGAGCAGCTGGGGGCCAGCCGAAGCCATCTGTGGGGCAGGGGCGCTCCCCAGGGGCCTGTGCCCAAGGGCTCTTGCAGCAGGGCTGGCTGATGGCCCCAGCTGCCTGGTCGTGAGGCTGGAGGAGGCTTGAAAATGTGGTTCTGGGCTAGGGGCCATTTGGGATTCGGTGGGGATTTGTGTCCGTTTCGCAGGCACGCGAAGCTGCGACGCAAGTGGGGTTGCAGCTCGGGTGCGGTTGCAGCTTGGGTGCAGTTGCAGCCCCGGGAGCACCAGGCCCTGTCCAGCTCGGGAGTCACCTCACAACCGCCCGTCTCACACGGACCAGGACCTTCCCCGACCCATTTTTCAGCCCCTTCCACATCACCCGCTGCATCACCCAAACCTGCTCCACACAAACAGCCGGGCTGCACCCAGAGCCGCTCCCTGCCATGCCGATGCCGATGCCGATGCCGCGGGCTCGTGGCAGCCTGGGGCTGGGGTGGACCCAGACTCCAGGGCAAGTTGCCCCCCTTTTGGCACGACCTGTGGGCCCCGGGGCAGCCGCTCCCCGTGCACACCCATGGCTGCTTCTCGAAGGGCCGATCCCGCTTCCATGAAATCTGGGTTCTCTGGCTAATCCTTCTTCTGAACTGTAATTTCCCCCGAGGCTGCTGTCAGTTTGATGTGGATTTCTTTGGGTTTTTTTAAATAGAATTATGGGGTCAGCACTAGTTACAAACTTCTGCATGTGGACAGATCTATTTTAGATAGAGGAGAGGATTAAAGGGAAAAAAGCAGATTTAATTAAGTTGCTAATATTTAAAGAAAATTGATGAACTCGAGCTTTATGAGTTGGAGCAAACAGAGTGCGCCATTATTACGGGCTAGTTTTTATTTGATTTTCTTTCTTTTCCAGCCCCAGAGTCATTTTTTATTTGTGTATCTGTGCTTTCTGTTTAATCGCTTTTAATAAGGAATGTGCACCCCTGTTCACATTTAATTTTGATTTAATTATTGTTAAGTAATTAATGGCTTCGTAAAATTCCTGGCCGTAGCCTTTTAGGACGAGGAAACTTCTCCAGCCCAGCAAAACGCACAGATCGGCCTCTGGTTGGCCCGGGACGACCCCGGCTGCTGCGGGCGCCCCTGTCCTGGTCTGGGGAGCGGGGCGCAGGCGGGGGGTTGGGGTGGGGGTCCCCAAACTGCCCGCTGCGAGGGCGAGGCTGGGGGGGAAGCGTCCCTGGGCCCACAGCATCTCCCCTGGGTCACCCGTCCCCCCATTATTTGCCGTTGAGCCAAGCAGCGCAGATTGAGCTCTCTAATCCTCCCCTGTAAATCAATCTCCGCAGCCCCTGGCGCCCAGGCTCCATTTTTCTTCCAGGGACGCGGGGCTGTGCTCCGAGCAGGCAGCGATGAGCAAATCTGTACGGAGGGCGTGCTGCGAGCGCAGCGTGGCGCTGGGAAGAGGTGCTGGGCGGTTTGTTCTGGCCTAATTATTAATCATGAGCCTGGTGCTCAGCAGAACAATGCGGGCTTTGGCACCAGCTGCACCTCTTCCTTCCTGAAGAGCTGGGGCTGCAGGGAGGGGGCAGCAAGCTCCCGGCGGGATTTGGGGAGGGCAGGGTGGTCCCGCAGACCCCCCCACAGACACCACCCAGGGGCCCAGGGCCCGGTTGGGGCCGGGGAAGCCTCGGAGAAGCCGCAGCACGGGCAGCGATGTGCGAGCGCTGTGGGAAATGCATTGGGTTGTTCAACGCGTGGGCCCCTCACTCACGAAATAAATATATAAACTGTATCTAACAAGACAAATATAATGAAGGCGTCATAAAAAAGAGGCAGCTCTGGTATAAATTCTTGCTGGTAGAGCTGTGTGTCTGAAAGGTGGATTATAGAACCGCAGTTTGGAAGATTGAATGGCCCATAAACATTTTCATATTTCATTAGCCGATTAATGGACGGCTCTTTTCTTCTTTTTCTCTTTGGCGGGGGGGGGGACACGACTTTGCTGATTCTAAGCAGAAATCGTAGGAAGCGAATGAAAGCAGCTGATGAAACCTTTCCGGGGCCTGTCCCGTTATGGATTGTCCCAATTAATGCCCGTGCTGCTCTCTGTCAAGATGCATTCTGCCTGTCCAGTTACTGTTAATAGATTTCTCATAAGTGGCTGGATTGTAAAAACCTCATAACTCAGTTTAATGCCAGCGATAAAATTATCTCTGGACGTCTGGCCTGGATTCCAGTCAGCTCCCGGTCACCGAGGAGCTGCAGTTTACCCTTTCTTTTCCCAATTTCAAATGTTGTCTTAATTAGAAAATTAAGCAGGGATTGTCTACAAAAGCATCTTCCCCAGGGTTGGTTTTTCATGCTGAACATGCCTGATTTCCCACATTCTCCTGCAGGCTTTGCTCAGGTGGGGGCTCTGGGGGCGATGTGAGGGTCTTGTCGTGTAAACCCAACTCGTGTGTGCAGCGAGCGCATGAGCTCTCAGGCAGGGAGGTTTGACTGCACGGGCTGCCCAGGAGAGGGGGTGGGGGTGCTGGGGCAGATCTGGTGATCAGGAGGAGCTGTGGTGGTGCTGGGGCTGTGGTCGTGCTGGGCATGGGCTCTGATGGTGCTGGGGCAGAGCTGGGGATGAGGATGGGCTGTGGTGGCGCTGGGGCTGGTGCTGTGGTGGTGTGGGGGCAGAGCTGGACAATGAGGATGGGCTGTGGTGGTGCTGGGTGGAAGGGACGGTGCTGGTGCCGAGCTGCCGTTACACCCCATCCGCTGTGCGATTTGGGAGAAGTGATTCCACACCGAGGGCCCTGGGTCCTGGCCGTGGGGCACAAGCCTGGCCCCAGCCGGCTCCCACCCTGTCCCTGTTTCCTGGCAGATCCACTCGGACTCGGATGAGGGGGACGGCTCCATCAAGTACACCATCTCCGGGGAGGGCGCGGGGACTATCTTCCTCATCGATGAGATCACGGGTGACATCCACGCCACCGAGCGCCTGGACCGGGAGCAGAAAACCTTCTACACGCTGCGGGCTCAGGCCCGCGACCGGGAGACGGACCAGCTGCTGGAGCCCGAGTCGGAGTTCATCATCAAGGTGCAGGACATCAACGACAGCGAGCCGCGCTTCCTGGAGGGGCCCTACATCGGCAGCGTGGCCGAGCTGTCCCCTGTCGGTAGGTGTCCTGGGGTGTGGGACAAACCTTGAGCCTGCTGTACCCTGCAAAACTGCCTGCAAATCCCAGGGATTGCAGCTGAGACCAGAGCTTGGGAGCAAAAAGGGAAAAATAAATAAGGTGGCTTAAGGAAAACAAGTGAATAAATCCTCTGAGCTGATTGCCAGCCTGCGGCTGAGCGCTCAGTCTCAGCCCTAAGCCGTGCCCTGGAGATGGCCGTGGCGGTGCCAGCTGCCCGCCTTTGCACAGCCCCTCGCGGTGGGGGCACCAGGGGGGCATCCCGAGCTTTGCATGTTGAGGGGCTCATGGCTGCCTGTGGTTCAGCTCCTGAGTGAGGTTTCTCCCTCTGCCCAGGCCGTGCTGCTCTCCAGAGCCCAGGGCCGCCCTTGTGTGTCCCTGTGCAGCGCTGCAGCCCCCCTCGCCTGGCGCCTGGCCTTCCTCCGAGGGGCTGCTGGCTGGGATCGGGGAATTCGCGTCCCCTGTGACAGAAGCGTGGCTCCCCCGTGGTGCTGTGAGCCTGCCCGTCTCCTTGCCACCAGGCATCTTTAAGTGCGTGGGTGATTGTGATCGGGCTCGCTGCAGTGCTGCATGCCAGGCTGGATGCGTACTATGAGGCTGCACGAGTCCACCCCCTGGACAGCGGAGCCAGGGACAGCAAAGCAGGGGATGGCGGAGCGGGGCAGTGAGCTTTGTCCTGGGCTGAGCGTCGGGAGGGTGCGGGGAGGCGATGCAGGAGCTGCAGTGCTGTGCCCGTGCTCCCTGTGCCGGCCCAGGGGGGTTCCCACGCTGCAGAGCACAGGGCAGGCTCACTGCACTGCCCAGCGCATTGCACCGCTCCCATCTGCACCAGGTACCTGTGACCCCCTCGACCGGCCACAGCGCGTGCTGCGCCACGGCAGGGAGCTCAGATCACCGTTCTCCAAAGGCTGCGTGGAGGGGGAAGGCAGCTTGCGAAGGGCTGGCTGACAGCGACGTGAGGCAGTCCCAGCGCTGCCGTAAGGGATGAGTCAGCACAGTGACAGTGCCAGTGCCAGTGCCAGCAAAGAGCTGGGGGCTCAGTGGGGCTGGGGGTCAGTGGAGCAGGGGAGCTGTGTCCCGCCGGGTCCTGCTGTGCTGGTGCAGGAAGGCCTGGCTGCAGGGGCTCCCTGGCTGCGGGGTGCAGGGATGCTGCTCGTCCTGCGCTGCCTCGGGTCTGAGCTGTGTCTCCCCGCAGCGAGCAGCTCGGTGTGAGGCTGGTGCACGGCCTCCAGCAGGTACAGATGTGCAGGAATCGCCTGCGCCAGAGGAGGAGCTGCTGCTGCCTGAATTTGTGTTGACGGATGGAGGACGAGCTCTCCTGAGGCATCCCAGGCTCTCCTTCCTCTTCCGTTTACCTGCACGAATCCTTCCCCGAGATAGAGCGACCCCTTGAACTGCAGCCATGTGCTGCTGCAGGAATGAAAGGCAGCATGTGGGCAGCAAAGCAGGAGGCATCCTGCTCCCAAAGGGATGAAAGAAATTAAATTAATCTGGTTTGCTTGAACAACATTTAAAAAGGAAGGAATTCTCGACGCTGAGTATTAGACAAGGATCCCAGTTCTTTGAAAATCACTAACAATTATGGAGCTGCCTGATCAGACTGATCCGAACAAGACGTATCAAAGGAGACAGTTTCTATGCGAAATTGGAGATCAGAGGGAGAAAGAAGCACGGTTTCACAACATGAAAGCAGGCGATTCCTGCAAATTAAAATACTCAAAAGTTAAAGGGAAGTGCTGTGAACAGCGCGGGCTGTGCTTCCAAGCTGCATGCTCACAGAGGGCAGCTGCGGGCAGGCCCCTGTCCGTCCGTCTGTCTGCAGCCTGGCCACCCCAGGGAGCACGGGGCTCCTCTGCAGCCACCCAGCCCCGGAGATGGCCCAGCTGACGGGGCAGGGAGAGCTTCAACCGCATCAGGGACGCTGCTGCCGGGGTCCCTGCGGTGCAAACACAGAGCAGGGGCACCCGTGTGCTGCTGCACGTCCCAGCTCCAAACTGGTTCTCCCTCGGCGTTACCAGGGCTCGGTGCAAAGGACAGGGTGGGCACATCCCATGAACGCATCAACCAAGGAGCAGGTCCGAGAAGTGGCTCTGTCCTCCCTGAAATCCCTCTGGGGTCAGCGGCTGCCCTGGCCATGGAGCCGCTGTGTGAGCTTCGGCTGCAGGAAGGGCTGAGGGTGCAGGGCCTGGCGTGCCACCTGGGCCAGGGAGGTGAAGTTCGGGACTCTCCTGTGGAAATACCCTGTTGGTGTGGGTGTCCCTGCTGCGGCACCAAGGGCGGTGCCGCTGTGACCACGGCTGTTTTGTGGCTGGTGTGGTGGTGATGTTTGCTGTCTCCAAGGGGTGTTCTCACGAGTGGATGGGGAGCAGCGCTGCCCCTGTGCGGGGTGGAGGTGGTGCTGTGGGGCCAGGGGGTGGGCAGCCCGGGGACACCGAGGCCGTGGGGTCTCCTCTTGCTCGGGGCAGCTGCTCCTGCCCCCTGCCCAAAGTGCGGTGCCAGCTCCCAGAGCTCGGTGCCTTCCTGGGGCAGAAAGAGGAACAAAACAAATGCGGTCAGATCCGCTGTGTGACAGCAGGAGCAGATCAAAGGACGTTATTTGCATAATGAAGAAGTGCTAATTTGGAGGGAAGGCTGTTTGATTTCCTCGTGTCTAAGAGGGAATAACAAATGTGAACTGCACAGGCTCGCACAGCGGCTGGGGGGGGGTACGCCTCCCCTCGCCCTGCGCTGGGCCGGGGCAGCGCATTTTGGAGTGACGGCGTTGGTGCTGACAAGGCTGGGACGGTGTCAGGGCGCACCAGAGGCCTCTGCCCCGGGATCTTGTCTTGACGGTGGCCAAAGTGGATGGTTATGGAGGAGGGGGAACAGCACACGCGGCCTCTTTGATGCTGCTCTCAGTGCAGCAGCCAGTTTCAGCTTGGGGATTTCCTCGCTGGGTGGTTTCTATGGGTTTATTCAACTGCAGCATCTGTCGTCCACGGACTCATCCAGACTCACTGTAAACCTGTGCAAAGCGCAAGGAAAAGGGGTTGATTTTGCCATTCCATGGATCAAAAATGGCAAATGCAGGATGGTGAGGAAGGCAAGGACAGAGCCCGGGGTCTGTAAGGGAATGAGGTGCTTGGCGCCAGCCCCAGCCTGGGGGTGAGCACGAGCTCTGCCCCTGGAGCAGTCAGTGCTTTCTGCCAGAGCAGACCCGGGGCTGGCTCTGAGCTCCTGCGCTTGGGGGACGCGCATCCGAATGGAAAACGTCCCGAGTTTTGCCTGGGCTCCTTTGGCATGGCAGGACCGGCTGCAAGCGCAGGCTTCGAGGACCGCTCTCTGGAAGCCGGCTCTGCCGTGGGCGGGTGGGCAGCGTTCTGCTGGCAGCAGAGCACGGAGCTGTGTGCGGGCACCTGCAGCTCGGCCTCTGCGTGGGTGCAGGTCCCTCCAAAACACCCGAGCTGAGCAGAGCCAGCACCTGAGGAAGGATGGGGCCCTGAGAACTGTGGGATCTTCACCTCGGGGCAGGAGATGCTAAAATCGGCCGTGTCTTGGGCTGGCTCCCTGGGGTCCGGGTGGCAGCCGTGCGCACACAGGCGTGAGCGCAGACCCGGCCCGCGCTGCCTGTCCTCGCCGTGTCTCCCTGCCCGCGCAGGGCGGATGCTGCAGCCCAGAGCCGCTGCTGCGCGGCGTGGGCAGCGCTGGGAGCGAGGGGCACGCAAGGAGAAGTGCATCCCTTCATCAGCGCATCACCCTGCCCTTGGTGCATTCTGCTCTCCTTATTTCTCTGTGCAGCACAAAGTCCAGATTAGAGACGATTTGGCTGTACAGACAGAGACGCGGGGTCAAGCCCTGCCTCCAGCACAAAGCTGGCTGAATGCAGCAGTGATTATTGTGAAGGGAAATTATTTAATCTCCACTCTGGAAGCAGAGAAAAGGACTTTGTTTAACATGCAGCCAGAACACTTGCAGGCAGTCTGAGGTTTTTTTTTCCTTTCTTTTTTTTCCTCTCAATGGAAAGTGCTGAGAACACCCGTGTGCATCTGGAACTGCTGGGGCAGCAGGGACCCGGGGTCTGCCCTCCCCGGTGGGGCTGCCCCTTCCCCGCTGCCCCCTGTGGTACAGAGCAGGCTCTGAGCCCTCGCTGTGCCCTCCCATCCCATCTGTGGGTGCTAAGCCCCTCAGGGAACCTGTGCCCCCTTAATGTAATGCTTTGATTTGCTCCCCAGGCCCCCCCTTTCCCCTGCTGGGTGCCCAGGGCAGGGGTGCCCTGTGCCGTGGGTCTCTGTCCTGATGTGTCCCCAAGGCCGTGTCTGAGCCGCTGCGCCGCAGCCGGGTTGGCTCCCTCAGGCTTCTCCTGCAGGAGGTCAGGGCTCTGCAGCGAATCTCCTCTGGGTTGGGTTTGGCTTCCTACCAAGTCAGGATGTTCCTGAGATTGCAGGAAACTCACTTCTGCTCCAGTAATTTCTAAGCTCCTCTGGTTTATTTTCCTCCCTGTGTCTCAGCTTGTTTCTGGGGTGCAGCAGCCGCCGCGTGTGTTGGGGCAGGACGGAAGCTGTAAATTGCGTTGTTTATAAGATCTGAGCTGCCCCCGGGAGCACCGCGCTCTGACACTGGCCTGGGGCGGGCGGGTTTGGCCGG
>NW_010167610.1:9899-13772 GCF_000695765.1 Mesitornis unicolor | reverse complement strand
CTCTGCAGGGCTGCAGTGGCCGGCGGTGTTGGGTCTGCTCCGGGTGCGGGCAGAGTGGTGTCCCTTGGGCTCCGCTGGGTCTGCACGGAGCGGTGCTGGGTCTGAACCGAGTGGTTCTGGGTCTGCACCAAGCAGTGCTGGGTCTGCACTGACCGGGGCTGGGTCTGCACTGAGCGGTGCTGGGTCTGAACTGAGTGGTTCTGGGTCTGCACTGAGCGGTGCTGGGTCTGCACAGAGCAGTTCTGGGTCTGCACTGAGCAGTGCTGGGTCTGCACTGAGTGGTCCTGGGTCTGCACCGAGTGGGGCTGGGTCTGCACGGAGCAGTGTCCTCTGGGCTCCCGCTGTGCTCCCGCTGAGCCGGGGGTGCTGGAGGCTCCTGCCCGGCCCTGGGACGAGGAGGCTGCCATCAGGAGGGGCAGCCAAATTCGGCTGGTGCTGGCTTCTGCTGCGCGGTTGCCTCTTGGCAGACCTGGATCCTGGCTGTGCTCCTGTCCCCGGGGAAGTGACGGCTCCCAGTGGCTCGTTTGTGGATTCAGCGCAGGGCCTCCCTGCTCTTGGATGTGTTTGGAGTTCGCCTGTCGATGCTGATTTTGGCTGGGCGCGTTTGCAGTGCGTGGCATAGCGAGTGGTCTGCAGCCTTGGCCGCGGGAACAGCACCGCCCCAGAGGCTCTGGTGCTGCGGGAAGGGGCAGGGGCGTCCCTCCCGCACCCATGGGTGCTGCATGGCCCCAGTGCGGGTGGTGGGGGGCGGCTGCTGCCCCCCTTCCTCTGGGGACACTGCTCTGTGCTGGACCACACCTTTGCAGCAGGAGAGGGAGAGACGGACCCTGACTCGTTAATTTTGATGTAGAATTGCTGGTTTCCTCTGGTTCTGTGGAGTGCGCTGGCCAGGGGAGGCACTGAGGTCTTTATCTCCTTTACACGTCTAATTACCTCTCTGGGTACGAGTTCAGGCTTCCTGGTTATGGGAGGTGGGTTATTCAGTACATGATGGATGCTCGCATGTTATTTATTGTATCTTTTATGGCTAGGGCACATGCCAGGAAAGTAAATAAAAGTCCTACACGCTGTACTTGCTGTGGGCAGTGCTGTGCTCACAGAGCAGAACTAATGCTAGAGCAGGGTGGGAGCTGCTGTCCCCAGGCTCCGGTGACCCCAGGCTCATCTCCATGAAGGAGGGGATGGGGATGAGCTGGAATTTGAGACCTTTGTTCTCCAGGTGGAAAGAGGGGAAGGGAAGGGTGGAAAAGGGGCAAGTGGGGGGTGAGAGGATGCTGGAAAGCTGGACCTGTTCCTGGTACGGGTGACCTTGAGCTGGCCATGCTGCAGGCTCCGTGGGGCAGCAGCCTGCAGCCCGGGTTGTGCTGCAGATAGGGAGCAGCTCCCGTGGGCTCCTGTACGTGTGGGTGAGCTTTGGGTCTCAACCCTTTGCCTCTGAGGTGCCTGGGTGAGAGCAAGTGGTTCCTGCAGTGTGGGATGCTTGTGCAGGGCCACTGCTGGTGGGTGCTGCAGTGGGGGGTGCTGCCGGGCAGGGGCAGCGGGAGGCAGGACGGAGCCTTCCCAGGAAACGCAGCAATAGTGTTATTAAACAGCCGTTTGCAAGGCTGCTGGTGCTGTGGTGTGGTCTGGACGTGCCTCGCAGGGATGCTCCATAACTTCACTGGAGACAGCAGAGCATCAGTAAGCTGACTGGAACTGCCTTGTTGCTGAAGACTGATGAGGGGGATTCTCGTGCTATCAGCAGAGCTGCAGCTCTGAGGAGTGGCCAGGGAGGATGAGATGAGAAGCAGCCGTGGTAACTGCTCCTTTTCTTCAGCAAGGCCCTTCCCGGGAGAGCAGAAGCGAACTGGACGGGGGCAGCGCGTGTGTCCCAGCGTTGCCATCTCCGCCATCTCCTGCCCGAGCCCAGCCTGGGCTGGTGCAGAATCGCCCTGGCTTCCCGACAGGAAGAGGAAGGCACCGGAGCTCCTCATCCTCCGTTGGGGTGGCTCCAGCTCCGTTTCTGCCCGCGCTGATGGAGCAGAGGTTGTTTCTGACCATGTGTGCACTCCTGCTTGGGAGCGAAACGGGTCTGGACACTGACAGCGAGCAGTGAGCCTGGCTCTGGGCTGTTCGTGACACAGCCTGGCTGTGGTCATCCTGTGGGCCTGTCCTTGTTTCTGGAGCAGAGCAGTGCCCCTGCTCCCCAGCTGGTGCACGGCAGCGTGGGGCAGAGCAGGGCATGGATGCAGCGCTGAAATGTCCTCTCCTGGCCACCCCTTCATTTTTGGCTGCTCTGGAGCCGTCTCTGAAGGAAAATCTGCCTTTGAAGTGCAGTCATTTCTGGGGGATCTCATCCAGTGCAGATTACTGGTTTCTCTGCCAGCCTTGTCAGCACTTGGCCCAGGCAGCATCTTGCACAGGGATTTGGTTTGATCCTCCCTGTGAGCAGCTCAGGGCTTTTCTCCCCACCCTGCACCTCATCCATCAGAGGTGACCGGGGCCAGTCCTGACCTCCGGGGCAGGGACGCTCAGTCTGGGGCTGGGGGTGAATGGGGGATCCTGTCCTCACAGGTCATCGTTCGCACCATCTCCTTTGGGATTAGGCTTCTTCTCCTCCCTCCTGCTGTTGTCTCCATAGATCTCAGCCCCTTTGCTCCTGGCCCCATTCCCATGTCCTGGGTCCTGCTTTTGTCAAATTGAACATGATGTCAAATTAAAGCCATCGCAGGGACACTCGGGAGTGAAGCACCCAGTTTAATGAGGCAGCGTTGAAAATCAATAACTTAATTGCAGACATCTGATGGACTTTTATCCAATTTATAGTCGTCCTGCCCTGCTACGTGTAGAGCATGAGGACGTGGCGCTGTGTCTGGCTCTGGGCAAGCAGAACCCTCCTCTCCCATGGCGTTGTCCCCTCGCGGGTCTGTGTGCTGTGGTGTGGAGCACCTGATGGGGAGGTCCCCCGCTGGAGGGGACCACGGCGCTCGGTGCTGGTGGGAAAGGGACAGCTCTGGTGGTAACTTCTTGTCCCCAGCCCCTTCCCAGATGGTTTTCAGTGGAAATCCGCTGGGAGAAAAGTGACTCCTGGAGAGCAGCGGCCCCAAGATGGCCCCGGTCCAGTCCCTCCTGCCACTCTGTCCCGCCCCCTCCTGCCACTCTGTGGGACAGAAGGGGACTCGGCAGGGCCTGCAGTCCTGGCCCTGGGGCTTTGGGGGAAATTCTGCGTTTGCATCCAACCATTCCCATTTGCACCGGCGCATGCAAGGGACCGGAGCTGGCCCCTGCCCTCCCAGGGCTCTTCTGCCAGCCCCCGGCCCGAGGCGTGCGCTGCTCTTCCCACCCCCTCCCTGACGTTTCCTCCTTGTCCCTGCCACAGGCACCTCCGTGATGCAGGTGATGGCATCCGACGCCGATGACCCCACGTACGGGAGCAGTGCCCGGGTGGTGTACAGCATGCTGGAAGGCGAGCAGCACTTCACTGTGGACAGCAAGACAGGTGAGCGGCACCGGGGGCTGGGGCGGCCGGGGGAGGACGGAGACGGAGACCAGACCATGGCCAGGCGTCCCTGGTCTGCACCGCGCACGGCCGTGTGCCTGCAGGTCTGCTCTGTGCATGGCTGTGTGCGCACGGGTCTGCACCACTGAGCTGCAACACCCGTGGCGTGGGTGTTACTGGTGCTGTGGTACCCGTGCTGTGGGTGTTACTGGTGCTGTGGTACCCGTGCCGTGGGTGTTACTGGTGCTGTGGTACCTGTGCCGTGGGTGTTACTGGTGCTGCGGTACCCATGCCGTGAGTGTTACTGGTGCTGTGGGTGTTACCGGTGCTGTGGTACCCGTGCCGTGGGTGTTACCGGTGCTGTGGTAGCCGTGCCGTGGGTGTTACTGGTGCTG
>NW_010167610.1:2279-9725 GCF_000695765.1 Mesitornis unicolor | reverse complement strand
TGCGGTTTTGGAGGGTAAGCTCGGTAGCCCTGCAGCTGCTGCCCATATCCATGCAGAGCCCGCAGCACACAGCACCGTGCAGCAGGACCTGCAAGTGCAGGCCCCGTGCCCACCTGCGCCCCCATCTCCGCTGTGCTCAGCGCTCGGAGCGGGAGCAGCGCACCCACGGGCACATAAAATGTGGGTGTGAAAGGTTTCAGCACTACCAGAGGGGCCTTACCAAAGGCTGCATTGTTATCACCAGGGCTTTGATTAAAGGTAACACTTTAAATTAAGGATCGGTTTATAAATGTTCTATTAATATTTAATGAAAGAACAGTAGAAGCTGCTCCGTTCCTTAATAACTTATAATAGACCCTGTTGTAAAATGCCTCTGTAATAAATCCCTAGCAGATGATTCCCTGACATGCTGGTTAGAGCAGACCATAACCAGGAGATGTTGGGGTATATATTCTCCTTGCCTCCCAGGAGTGTGACTCTCATTACCCTTAATGGGAGCCTTGCAAGCTTTCTAAGGAGGGAAGACACTCAAATGCTAATAGGAGGTATTTAAGGCGCAGAGCATGCAGTAAAGTACCCACGGTTTAATGAAGAGTTGCCGAAGGACGGGCAGGCGGAGCTGCAGCTCCTGGCAAGGGGGACAGCGCAGCCTGAGCCGCAGTGCCCGGGGCTGGGGTCACCGCACGCTGCCCCGGCTGTGCCAAGAGGTATTTTCTGCGGCTGTTTTTCAGTCAGAGTGAAATTCATTCGAAGGCTCTGGCGTGAGGAGGGCGTAAGGAAGGGACGAGTGCCAGAGCCTTGCATCTGCGTCAAACTGCGCCTCCGAAATCCGGCCTGGTGTGCGTGGGCAAGGCAGCCCCCGCTGTGCCACCACCCCGGCTGCTATCGGAGGGGAGCTCGGATCTGGGGAGCTCCCAGGCACGGCGGGAGCAGAGCTGGGGTGCGGTGGAAGGCGCCGTTGTCTGCACAGGGGCTGGGAGCAGCGCACGGGGGTGAGCTCGGGGCTGCCCTGCTCCTGGCACAGAAGCTGCTGCACCCGGGGCTTTCTGCTCTCCCGGATTTGCTTTGTTTTATTGTGGGGATCAAGGGGGGAGATGGATGGGCAATGGGCTAAACGCTGGAAATTCAGGTGTGCGTGAGGTCCTGTTAATCTGAGATGGCTTCGTGTGAGCGGAGCTCGGCTGCTGGAGCCAGGAGGGGCCGCGGGAGCAAAATGCACAAGCCAGGGCGTGCAGAGGCGCAGCTTCCTCAACAACATTAATGCTCTGCATTAAGACATGAGCTGGAACGCGTCCTGTGGGACTGTGGTGAGAATTAATGCCACTCTGGGAATCCAACCTTCTCGATTCCTTGACTTTGTGTGTGTGAATTCTCAAGCCGGTTGTTTCGTTGACTGAGGGGCTGATTTACTGCTCTTGCTTGTGATTCATAAAAGCAGAACCTGCTGACGGTCTGCAGAGCCCTCGGCTGTTTCCAGAGCATCCGACCACAGAGCGGGGACAGGGCTGGGGCTGACTGCTGCGGTCTGGGCTGCAATGGCCTCGGTGGCTGCAGGAGCGCGGCTCTGCCCGCGGGGTCTGTCCTGCGCCTGCGGTGCCGGGGGGACGGTGTCTCGTGGTGGCGCTGGTGGGACCCAGCTCATCCACCCAAGCAAATCCCATCCCATCCCACCCCATCCCATCCCATCCCATCCCGTGCCTGGGTAGGTTTTTAGTGCTCCACGTGGGAATCCTGTCCCGGGTGGCCCAGCTTCTGCCCTCAGCATAAGATTTAATTATCCATAGCAGCAGCACAACTCTCAGAGCCACCATTGTTATTAATGGCCATAAAAAGAACCATAAAAATGTGGCATGTTACATTTCTTGTAATATATGGTAATGAGGAACAATTTGTTTTCCCCTTTTGGTTTTGACCTCCCTCTCCACCTTTCCTTGCAGGTCCACGCACACGTGCTCCCTCACACGCTGCCTCAGCTCCTTCCAGCACAGCTCTCCCTTCCTTGCCGTTACAACCAGCTCTTTTCACGCCGTCCTTCGTAGCGTAGGTGTTGAATGGACCGCTGTGGTTTGCAGACTGGGGTGCAGCGTATGGACCGTGTCCTGGTTCCTCTGCTAGCTCCAGGAACAGCGTCCTCACCAAGATCCTCCCAACTCGCACTTTTCGGATGCTGAGATGGGCACAGAGAGCGTGTGCCTCCCAGTGCCTTTATGTGAGAGAAGTCAGAGCGCATTTAAATTTGGAGGCCAGATTTTCCTGTTGCGTTGTATCCCCCTGCACTCTCTGCAGGATGCTCACCTGTGCAGAGCAAAGCTCCTCTCTGCAGGCTGTGCCTGCCCCTCCTGTCTGCTCCTCCCTGTGCCCTTTCCCATCTCACCAGCGGGGCTGGGCACTCGCTGCTGCCTGTGGTCCCTGCAACCCGAAAACTCTCACAGCAGAGAGGGCACGGCCCGGTGCCCTGGCTCTGGTGGTCTCGTTCGTCCCTTCGCAGGGGTACTGAGTCACAGCAGGAGCACCGTGCGCTTTCCTAAAAGCCCAGCTTGTCAGTTCAGGGGAGTGCATGGGAATCTTGCTTTTTACTGAAAGAGGAGGTTGTTCTTTCAATCTGCCGTTCTGCTACGTGCAGGGAGCAGGCAGAAGGCCCCAGAAGGCTGATTGAAATGCAGTCTGGCATTTACCACTGCTTGAGCCAGCTCCTGAGCTGCAGAGCCTGTCTCCTGGTTTGGAGACGCCACTGGTGAGGGCTGTGGGGCGCTGGTGCCAGGACGAGGAGCGCTGCCTGCCGGGGTGAGCTGTGTGGTTATTTGGGTGCCGTCATGACTCCGTCCTTACCCGTCAGCCTTGCCCTGTTTGGAGACCAACCCCCGCCCTGGTCCTGGGGTGGCAAGGGTGAACTGGGAGCACTGGGAGCGTGCCGCACACTGAACTGGGCTGGTGATCTGGTGGATCCATGTGATGTGGGGGTGGGAGGCAGAACGTGCTTCTGTGCTGCTCTTGGCAGTGCGTTACCAGTGCTCAGTGTCTGAACAGGTACTGCTGTGTGCTGTTCCTGTGCGCTCGGGTCCGTGCCCTGCGCCAGGCACCTTTTCCCAGGGCTGTGCACGGGGCCCAAGGCTCTGAGGGCGGTGGTGGGGGTTGCAGAGAAGCCAGGCTTCTTTAGGGAGCTCCTGTTAGCAGGAGTGAGTGCTCACAGTCCTTTTCAGAGACTGGGGCAGGAACTTAAGTTGGCTTGGGACCAAACTGTATGTTTGGTTGTCTTGAGGAAATTAGGATATATCTACTAGTGTGCAGTGGGAATTAGTAATAAATGATGAAGGATTCAGTTGCTGCCAGCAGAGCGAAGGAAGGGTGAGTGTGCTGGCCCGTCTGTCGCTGCTGCGGTGCCTCTCCAGGGCACGGCCAATGCCCAGGGCTCCGCTCTGTGCGGTGCTGCCCAGGAGCTGTGGGGACGCCGGTTTGGAAAGGACTCGGCTGCTGGGCTCTGCAGTTTGTGGCAGGGAACACGTTGGTCCTGCTGCCCTGGGCTGGGAGGTGCCTGGTCCACAGGGGTCTCCAGGGGTGGGGACATCTGAGCTGAAGCACCCGAGAGCAGAGCAAAGCCCATAAGGATGGGGTTCCTGGAAGGGAGTTACCTGCTCTGTGCTTTGTCCTGCTTTGTTTTTATCACCCAGAGCGCATCAGCTGTTTGAGCAGATCTGGTGGTATTTATGTGATGCTGTAGGTATCCCCTTGCCTGGTAATTATACTGATTAATCTGGATCATGCGGGAAAGCCACATGTGCCTTGTACCAGAGGGTATGCCACCGCGCGTCTGTATTATTCAACTCTAACAGATGCTGACAAGAACTAGGGGAGCTGAGTCGGAGCTGGAGGTTGCTCTTGCTCTGTGAGCAGTGTCTGGGAAGGACGGAGTTTGGCAGATTTCCTGGCTGGAAAGGGTGAATCTGGGGAGATGATAGCGAGGACTTTCCATGCTGCAGACAGCGGCAGAGGCCCCTGCTCTTCTGCCTCTGTGCCCTGGTCAGATCTGGTGGTCTGCCGCCTCTGTTCCCTGGGGCCAGGTCTGGGGACCAGAGGCTCTTCTGGCTGCAGGAGATGGGACCATGTGAGTTTGCAGCTGGTGGGTGTTTATGGCAGCCCTCGGTGCCATGTTCGAGGAGTTGGCGTGGGGTACATCTGGAGACCCTGTCTGGATTTGTTGTGTTTGGATTTGTCAAGACCTCAGCGAATGGCAGGTGGTACCGCAGCACGTGGCAGGTGGTACCGCAGTGAATGGCAGGTGGTACCGCAGCCCGAAGGACAGGGCCAGGGCCTGGGGCAGGGCCCTGCTGGGCCTGCGCAGCCTGGGGGCACAGCTGCCTCGGGGGCTGCCCTCTGGGGCCCTGGGGTGGGGCCTTCATCTGCGCCAGACCCCGCTTCTCCAGGATGGCCTGGACGAACCGGGGGTGGCTTCTGCTCGTGGGCTGCACCCTCGTCAAATACCGGGGTTTTGTCTGCCGTGGCCACCAGAAGAACCGGGGGCGGCTGCAGCCGGTGTCTGCCCTGCGCTGCTGTGCCAAATGGGCCGGGCCTGCTCCCCGCTGGCGCGGGTGACCTTGGAGGTGTTCTGGGAAGCGCCTGAGCACTTTCTCCCATCTCACATGGCGTATTACGAGCTGTATCATTATGAGCAGCTCAGTTAAGTCATTACAGCTTTGGTGAATGCATAAGCTTTTCCCCTCTCATCCCAATTCATCACTATTGTGCTGACATGAATCATTTTCATTATAAAATGCTTCAGTCCCCGTTAATTAACAGAATTGCTTAAATTTCAATGAGATAGTGCGTGCCCAGAAATAGCGGTTTGGGGTTGGTGGTGGAGGCAGCAGTGGCCGACGAGCGCCACCGGCCGAGACCAGCCTCACGCAGGAGAACGGTGCTGGAGCAGGGCCAGGCTGCCGGCCCTCGGCGGGGGCTGCGGATCACAATGGGATGCATGTGGGGTGTGGGGTGCTCCCCTGCCCCTTTGGGTGAGCTGGGGTGGGACCCCTGGCCTGGCTTCCTCTGGATGGAGCCGGGGTTGACCAGGGAGCAGGTTCTGAGCAAGCACCCAGGGCAGGGGGGCTCCACAGCAGAAACCACTCCATGTTGGGGTGCTCCATAGCAGAAACCGCTCCATGTTGGGGTGCTCCACAGCAGAAACCGCTCCATGTTGGGGTGCTCCATAGCAGAAACCGCTCCATGTTGGGGTGCTCCACAGCAGAAACCACTCCATGTTGGGGTGCTCCATAGCAGAAACCGCTCCGTGCTGCATCCCACCCGTGTGCTGACTGGGAGCAGGGACCTGGTGATGGAGCAGCAGAAGGGCTGGGAGCTGCCATGGAGTGTGAACAGCAGATGCTGGAAGAGCTCGGGAGATGGGGGGTGAGGCAGAGCCTGCTCCCGAATCACGGGGCTGGAGGCAGAGGGAGTCCAGTAATTACAGAGCCAGAGCGACGAGGGAAGCTGGGGGAAATCGTGCCTGTCGGTGAGAGCTGGGGAGCTGCAAGGCTCTGAAACGGAGGTTATGTCTCTTACTGTAGATCCTGACAATGATAGTTGTTGGGATAATTGCTGGGTTCAGAAAGCAAGGCGAGATAAATGTCTGCGGAGCAGCCTCGCCAGCTCCTGCTGCACCTGAAATGTCGTTCAGAGGTGGGGGGTTCATCTCCCGGCTCAGTGGCATTTCTGGCTGCCTTTGGGCCATGGCACCGCTGGCTCCTCGGTGCGAGGCGTCCCCCGCAGCCGCTGCAGGAGGTGCACAGGGTCGCTGCTCTGCCGTTGCTCTCCTTGCTGCACCTCGGCAAGTGCCACACACAACTGCTGGGTCGTGCTGTTGGCCGCTGTGCCCCCCGGGGGGGACCCCCACTGCAGACCCCACCGCGCAGCCCGGCAGCCCCCCCAGCACCAGGCGGGATTACAGGGAAACAAAGCAGAGATGGGGGTTGCAGTTCACAGTGGGAGGAGGCAAAGCTGATAGTTAAACAGAAAGCCTGGAAGAGAGAGCAATTACAAAAGAGGAATCCGTGCTAAATCTGTGGGAACGTTAAGGAGCTGAGCTGGAGGGCATTTCAAGCTGATTCCTGGCTGTTCTGGGGTGTTGCTGGTACAGCGTGACTGGGAATGTGCCGCTAATGGTCTTGTCTCCATGTAGGCACTCATGCGTGCCCCTGGTGCCACCTCAGGGCAGAGTCATTTCTTTCTTTCTGTCTCAAAATACTTCTCCTCTGCTTTGTTTCCATGTAAATGAAACACTCCTGGGTGACATAGGAAGTCCTAACTTCTGCCATTTACAGTGCTTTCTGGGTTTTACTACTCTTTGTGTATTATTTTACATTCCTTTATATTTTAGTTCTGGTCATTTCCCCCAAGCCCAGATGACTACTGAAGACCTATAAACACTTTGTTTTTTAAGAGACTTCATTTCACAAAAAGTACTAACATGCCCTACATTTTGTTAAGCTTTGCTGTCTCTGGTGCATCCTCAGCCCCTGGCAGAGCCCCTGTGTCATCTCTGCTCTGCTGAACTTAGAGGAACACTTGAAAACGAGGGGTTTTGTGCAGACTTGTGGAAAATACACTGTGCCCCCATTTTCCAGATCAGACATGGGGCTCTGCAGGGATCTGTGCTTGGGCCATGAGGAACCTGTGAAACGGGGTGGGCACAGTGGGCTGGGAGCACAGTGCTCTTCTAGGGATGCTGTGGTGTGGTCCTGGGGACACCGTGATGTGGCCCTGGGGATGCTGCAGTGTCTTCTCCTAGGGATGCTGTGATGTGGTCCTAGGGATGCTGTGATGTGGTCCTGGGGATGCTGTGATGTGGTCCTGGGGACACCGTGGTGTCATCCTCAGGATGCTGCACTGTTTTCTCCTAGGGATGCTGCGAGCCTGGCTGCTGCCTGCACAGATAGGGATGAGTGGGCTGCTGCGGATTTGTGCCAAAGGGGCTTTGTGACTCAGCCTGGGCTCTCGCTCAGCCTTTCCCTGCACACCTCGAGGCTGGCCCCCGCACAGCCCCCGCATCTGTGCGAGTGCTCTGCTCCTGTGCCTCTGGCCTGCGCTGATCCTCCACGGATCCTCCGCGGCTCCCAGCCCCCGAGCCGAGGTTAACCCCGGCAGAGGTCCCCACTGCCGCTGTGAGGGGGATGGTGCAGTGGCCAGGAACCTCTCCTGGCTGCGAGGACTTGCTGGGATCGGGCTGGGGCCGTTCCTGGGCTCTGGGGATTTCTGGGATGTTTCTGCCTGGCCAATGACCCCCGGGCTTGTTCTCCTCTCCAGAGCCCTGCTCTGCCCTCAGCCGGCTTTTGCTTGTGTGGAGGCTGCCAAAGGGTTTGTTCCCCTTACTCTGAGGCCCGGCAAACGTTTGTGGTTGCCAGCGCGGTGCTCCTGTGGCCATGCAGCACCCGGGGCTGCACTGGGAAGGGCATGGCC
>NW_010167610.1:0-2033 GCF_000695765.1 Mesitornis unicolor | reverse complement strand
GGCTGTGCCCCCGCTGCCCTGCCGTTCCCAGGGGTGATCCGCACTGCCGTGGCCGACCTGGACCGTGAGACGCAGGACCGGTACGAGGTGGTGATCCGAGCCACCGACATGGCGGGGCAGCTGGGCGGCCTGTCCGGATCCACCACGGTCACCATCGTCGTCACCGACGTCAACGACAACCCTCCGCGCTTCCCCCAGAGTGAGTCCTGGCAGCGGGGCGGGCACTGGCCTGGTCCTGGTCCTGGCCCCGTGCTGGGGGGGGCAGCACTGGTTGGGCAGCTGGGCGGCCTGTCCGGATCCACCACGGTCACCATCGTCGTCACCGACGTCAACGACAACCCTCCGCGCTTCCCCCAGAGTGAGTCCTGGCAGCGGGGCGGGCACTGGCCTGGTCCTGGTCCTGGCCCCGTGCTGGGGGGGGCAGCACTGGTTGTCCAGGGGGCCTGGGGAGGTGAGTGAAGGCCATGTCAGGCTGGGGGTCAGGGCAGCAGCAGTGACCACGGTCCCTTCTCCTGCAGAGATGTACCAGTTCAGCATCGTGGAGACGGCCCCGGTGGGCACTGCCATCGGCAGGGTGAAGGCCGAGGACTCCGACGTCGGGGAGAACACGGACATGACGTACCAGGTGAAGGACGAGGAGGGGGTGGAGATGTTCAAAGTCACCACAGACAGCAACACCCAAGAGGCCGTCATCACGGTGCAGAAGGTGAGAGACAGGGAAGCGTGGGGAGGGCGCAGGTCTGCAGGAGGGCCCTTTCCTTGGGGGCTCCTGCCACTGTGGTCCCTCCCTGGGGGCTCCTGCCGCTGCATTTCAGCTGAGGTGCTCCGGGTTCTGCTGTCGCTGTGGCAGTTGTGGTTTTGTGGCTGCGGGTGCAGGGAGGGACCGGGTCCATTCACCTGCATGGGGAAACGCAGAGCAGTGCTGGGGGAAGGATGGGCAGAGCAGCTTGGGGGCTGCTGGGGCGGCAGGGAGCAGCGAGCCGTGCGAGGGGCTGTGCAGACGAGTGCTTACGGCTGTTATTGATGGCACCTGTTAGGGGAGAAACATGGACACCTAATTCCTATGCCCGACCAACAGCACTCTGACTGTATCTGCTTTTGGTGGCAAAAACAATCAAGCAAGCACTTGATGCAGGCGAGAAAGAACGATCGTTCACCAAGGCCGCTGCGTGCAGCTCGCCGCCTGCAGAAGTACAGCAGTGATTGATGATCAGACCCCGCTCGCTCGCTGCGCGCGCTGTCCTCAGTGAATCCGGGCTGCACTGCCTGGGGGTCTGGGGGTGGGCTGGAGACCTCCTCTTCCTCCTGCCCCCCTTGGCATGGGCCTGAGAGCTCCCAGCGCCCCACAGAGACACTGCTGGGGTCATTGGCTTTGGTGCTGCCCTGGTGTCTGCAATGGAGGAAGGGGCAGCTCCGGTGGGGTTTGGCTCTGATGGGGCACAACTGGGGTGGGGCACAACTGGGGTGAGGTACGGCTCTGGTGGGGTGCAGCTCAGATAGGGTACAGCTCAGATGGGGTACAGTTCAGATAGGGTACAGCTCTGGTGGGGTACAGCTCAGATGGGGTACAGCTCTGGTGAGGTGCAGCTCAGATGGGGTACAGCTCAGATGGGGTACAGCTCTGGTGGGGTACAGCTCAGATGGGGTACAGTTCAGATAGGGTACAGCTCAGATACGGTGCAGCTCAGATGGGGTACAGCTCAGATGGGGTACAGCTCACCACTCACCCTCTCCCGTCTCCCACTCCTTTGTCCCAGCCTCTCGACTATGAGTCCAAGAAGGTGCACACGGTGGTGGTGGAGGCCCTCAACAAGTTCGTGGACCCGCGGTTCGTGGACCTGGGCACCTTCCGGGACCAGACCATTGTGCGGGTCTCAGTGCTGGACGTGGACGAGCCCCCCGAGTTCCGGCCGCCCTCCAACCTGCTGGAGGTCCAGGAGGACGTGCATGTGGGGTCCGTGGTGGGGGTGGTCACCGCCCTGGACCCGGACACCGCCAACCACCCTGTCCGGTAATGCGGCCGCCTGAACCTC
>NW_010167609.1:2754-3073 GCF_000695765.1 Mesitornis unicolor | reverse complement strand
CTGGAACTGAAGTTAGAATAAACTGTAAAATTTATGGGCTGCTCCCTCCCTTTCTAATTAGCACCGTAAGTGTGTGACGAGGCCTCGGGCCAGGGGAAGGAGCCGTTCACTTGTTTGCTGGTGCCTGTCCTGCTCTGCAGCCTCGTCCAGCGACGTCCCCCCTAGATGGAGCTCTGCAAAAACATTTGAGAGCAAGAGAGCAGCCGTCTCCTGTTGCCCTGCACCCCCATCCGCTCCTCCGGAAAACCCTGGCGTGTGGTGGGAAGGAGCTGATGCGGTGCCCAGCGAAAAGCGGGATGGGGCACCCGGCCCCTCGGGC
>NW_010167609.1:0-2604 GCF_000695765.1 Mesitornis unicolor | reverse complement strand
GCTTCACAAGCACTAAATTCACTCACAAATTTTATACATATATAAAAAAGACATACTGTCATAAAATCAGCTAGCTGAGCATTCCCCAATGAAAATGAAATGCTGCTGCTCCTCAGAAGAAGTGCTGGTTCTGGATCATTTGTCTATTAAACGTTTGGCAGAGTCTGCCTGCAGCCCTGGTGTCCTCCTCTCACTGCACAGCCCTGTCCAGCCCCGTTCCTGCGCCCGTAAGGCAAAGCACCCCATGCTGGGTGCCCATGCTGGCGTTATCCGTCGATCCACATTGCTGCTGGAGCCGGGCAGCTGGAATTTGTGTGGTTCTGGGGGCAGAGCTCTGTGCGGTTTTGTCATGGCAGGGCAGGGCAGGGCGTCCTCGCTGTCCCTTGGGATCCAGGCTGCATGGCAGAGACCTCGTCAGCCACCCCACCATCTCGTCTGTGTCCCTCCTGTAACGATGCTGTGCTCGGAGAGAGGGATCTGCTGTGCCTCAGGGCTCTGGGGCCTCATAAACCCAAGGAAAACGCTGTGAGTTCTGCTGCTGTGACAGGCAGAAGCTGCTGACCAGGGCGAGGAGCCGGGGCTGGTCCTGTCACAGCGTTCCCTGCCTTCCCGCGAGGGCCGTGCTGGTGTTGATGGGCAAACAGCACAGGCGGGGGCTGATGGTGCTGCTAAAGAGCGAGGCTTTGAGAGCCCCCGAGCTGAGCCCAAACCGCAGCGGGCAGCGCTGGTCAGCGTTGACACCACTGAGCAGCCGCTGCCAGAGACAGAGGGGACGGGCTCAGCCCTTGGCCTTTTTGGGGCACCAGCAGGCAGAGACGTTGGAGCTGGGCCTGGGCGCTTTGCAGAGCCATTTCTCTTGGCTGTTTGTGATCCTTCTGCCTCAGCTGGAGATCCAGCAGGACTGAACAGATCTCCAGGCCAACAAAAGCCCAGGATGTTTTCACAATCGCCAGGATTTTACTAATTCACAGGTACATTGTTGAGTTCGTCCCTTCCTAACAGCGGCTCTCGCTTAGACGGGGGGGTCCTGTAGTGTCTGGGTGTGCACAGCGCACAAAGCTGGTGGAGCTGGTGGAAGTCACCTGCAAATACCTGTGGAAATAATGCCAGTAAACTGCAAATGCGATAGGGCGGATTTGAAGCTTTCACTGGGTCTGGCAGCGCTTTGTAGAAGGGGCTGGGCCTGTCTGGCCCTGGGGGGTGCCCCTGGGGGGTGCAGGACGGCCCCAGGGACAGGGACGTGTGGAAGGAGGGAGGTGATATCAGTACAGTGAGAGGAGCCCAGTGCTGCTCCCCAGAGCTCCCTCCTCTTGGCCTGGGCCATCCCACCCGGGGATCCCCCCTGGCCAAGGGGGCTCCCACAGCTGCACCCCCCATTGGGGTCTCCCAAAGCTGCCGGGCCCCTCCCTCCAGGTGATGAACGGGAAATATCTGCAAGTGATTAAAAAACTCAAACAGGTTAATCATTTCCAAAAAAGAGAAAAGAGGGACTAAAATGGTTTCTGTGCGTACATCTAAAATACAGTCAATAATTTATCAGACAATTTTCATTCAACAATGAGGAATTAGGAGGCTTCAAACCCTCCAAAATTTTATCTGCAAGGGAAGGTGTTTAAATCATTCATTTTCCTTCCCGTGGCTCGAGCTGGGGGAGCAGCCCCAGCGGCTCCAGGAGTGGGGCTGGGGTTTGGCTGAGGCGTGGGTGCTGCTGTGGGTGTGGGTGCTGCTGTGGGTGCTGTGGGTGCTGCTGTGGGTGTGGGTGCTGCTGTGGGTGCTGCTGTGGCTGTGGGTGCTGTGGGTGCTGTCCATGGGGCTGGATGTTAATGACCCCCCCCAGGGAATGCAGCAAAGTTGGAAGTGGAAGCGAAGCGTCTGGAGCCCACGGCCCGCTCCATGGAGAACTCTGCGCACTGTGAATAACGCAGGGGCCGCAGGAGCTGCTGTGAAGAATCCTTCATCGTCTGTGGAAATACGTCTGGTTTTACAGAAAAAACAAATATAATGAATTGAAAATAAATGGCATTATTAGCAGAAAGGGAGTCCCTAATTAACCAGATATAGCCCATTACTGTAGCCTTCAATTCATTAAATTGCATAATTACATAAAAACACTGTTGATGTGCTATTCAGTATATCTGGTATTGTCTTCCTAATAATTAGCTCGATAATTGTCAGTTTGACAGGGTAATTAAAAATGTTTAAGGATGTCGTGTCAGCGCTTCTCCTTTGCTGAGCTCAGTCGGATGTCTCTGGGAGATGATTTTCCACCTGACTCGACCACGGTCTGGTTTTGATTTATACCGACGTGCTCCAGGAGCGGCCAGACTCATGGATTACTTTGATGTTCCTGCTAGGCTGATTTGTAAAAGTAGGAGGAAAATCACTCCTGATGCCATTTTCATTTACTTGTAGGGAATCTGGGCTCATCCCCCGGCTCGTGCTGCCGCTGCCCTGACTTCCTTGCGAGCGGTCGTGCAGTCTGACATTTGTAGCCCTGAGTCTCGGTCCTGTTCGCTGTGTAAAACCTTTCATCCCACATGCATTTTTTATGAATGGGCTGGGAAATGTCAGGAATGAAGGTGGCTGCGGCGCGCGGGGGCTGCG
>NW_010167608.1:428-820 GCF_000695765.1 Mesitornis unicolor | reverse complement strand
CAGCCGTGCTAAAAAAGCTGAAGTTTGGGTCTGATTGTGAATTGTCTTTATAGTTTGACAATGTTCATCATTTGCCAGGCAGAAAAGGACCTGGGGGTGCTGGTGGCAGCAGATCCCAGGAGCCAGCAATGTGCCCTGGTGGCCAAGGTCAACACCATCCTGGGGTGGATGAGAAGGGGTGGTTGTAGGGCAGAGAGGTTCTCCTGCCCCTCTGCTCTGCCCTGCTCAGACCCCAGCTGCAATCTTGTGTGAGCTCTGGGCCCTCAGTGCAACAAGGACAGGAACTGCTTGAAAGAGTCCAGCAGGGCCACAAAGGGATGGAGGGAGTGGAGCATCTCCTGCTGAGGAGCGGCTGAGGGAGCTGGGGCTCTTGAGCTTGGAGCAGAGGGGGC
>NW_010167608.1:0-301 GCF_000695765.1 Mesitornis unicolor | reverse complement strand
AGATGAGGACAAACTTTGTCAGTGTGAGGGTTATGGAGCATGGCCCAGGCTGCCCAGAGAGGTTGTGGATTCTCCTTGTCTGGAGACAACCAAAGCCCTGGCCGTGTTCCTGTGTGACTGCTCTGGTGATCCTGCTCTGGCAGGGGTTGCACCGGGGGAGCTTTCCAGGTCCTTTCCAACTCCTGATATTCTGTGTTTCTGTGATCTCGGTGTGAGATTAAAGGCACACTCATGTCTCCTGTCTCAGAGGCTTCTCCAGGTGGGAGAAATATCAGCTGCTGCATGGGCTGTTCTGGATGGG
>NW_010167607.1:25384-25695 GCF_000695765.1 Mesitornis unicolor | reverse complement strand
GGGGCGGGGCGGCACCAGGGACAAGCCACGCCCCTCCGATAGGCCACGCCCACCAAACCGCCCCTTACCCGCGCCCACCGCTTGTGTAACACTGGGAGAGCCGCGTGGCTGCAGGTAGGGACCGGCACCGGGATGGGTGGGCTACCCGCATCCCTCGGGCTCCGGAACGGACCGGGATGGGGAAGGAACCGGGCACCGGGAGCTCAGCACGGTCCCGTTTTTCCCCTCTCGCAGCGGCCCCACGTAACTCAAGCGGCTCCGGGCGCGGCTCCTAAGGATGCGGCGGGGACGGGGGGGGCGCAGGGGGGAGG
>NW_010167607.1:20395-25347 GCF_000695765.1 Mesitornis unicolor | reverse complement strand
AGGCCGTGGGGGAGGCCGGGCGCAGGGCAGCCCCGTCGGTGCAGGAGTTCAAGTACAACAAAAAGCGGGTTCGGCTCGTCTCGAAAGGCGACGACCTGAAGGAGGATGCTCAGTGCATCCTTTACTGGATGTCCCGGGACCAGCGGGTGCAAGGTGGGAACCTTCTCACCACGGGTGGTGAAAGCCCTGGTCCCTCCCCACAATACCCCTTGGAGCTGGTCCCCCTCTTCGCAGGGGGGACTGAGGGGGATTCCTCTTGTGAAACCCCATCTCCATCCCCTCGGCAGAGCATTCCCCCCACATGGCCCCATGTGCTTTCTCCTCAGATAACTGGGCTTTCCTCTACGCCCAGCGCCTGGCCCTCAAGCAGGAGCTGCCTCTGCGCATCTGCTTCTGCCTGGTGCCCAAATTCCTGGATGCCACCATCCGCCACTATGGCTTCATGCTGAGGGGCCTGAAGGAGGTGGCTGAGGTATGGAGATGTGGGGACAAAGCAGGGTCAGGGCTCCTGGGGAAGGGTGGAGGCAGATCCATCCCTTCAGCGGGTGGTGGCGGTGGGACGGGGTCTGCAGAGCCTCCCATAGCCCTTTTCCCCTCGCTGCAGGAGTGCACAGAGCTGAACATCCCCTTCCACTTGCTGCTGGGCTACGCCAAGGATGTGCTGCCCCAGTTCGTGGTGGAGCACAGCGTGGGTGGGCTGGTGACCGACTTCTGCCCCCTCCGCCTCCCCCGGCAGTGGGTGGAGGACATCAGGGAGCGGTTGCCAGAGGATGTGCCATTCGTGCAGGTGGGTGCCTGTCAGAAAATGTTCTGTTCTGTCAGAAAATGTTTGTCATGCCATCGGGATCGTTTGCTTCTCCTGCTCACGCCCTCCTCCATGGCTTTTCTTCCCAGGTTGATGCCCACAACATTGTGCCCTGCTGGGTCGCTTCCCCCAAACAGGAGTACAGTGCCCGGACCATCCGGGGCAAGATCCACGCTCAGCTCCCTGAGTTCCTCACTGAGTTCCCTCCCGTCATTCGTCACCCGTATCCCCCATCCTGTCCAGCAGAGGTAACAGCAGAAAACACCTCTACACCCCCTCACAGCCAGTCCTGGAGAGTTTCACAGCTGCTTTGGGATCTTGGGAGGGGATGGGGACAGTGGCCTGACCTCAGGTGGTGTGGAGATGGGGATGCCCCGGGAAAGGGAGGCTCCCACATCGCCATGCAGGGCTGGTTAAGAGGAGGAGGCTAGCACAATCTGGGGACATGTTGGCTGGGGACATCTGCAAATGCACTCACGCCGCTTGGTTGCCACCCAGCCCATCGCATGGGAGGCCTGTTATTCCAGCCTGCAGGTGGACCGCAGCGTGAAGGAGGTGCGGTGGGCGACCCCCGGCACAGCTGCAGGAATGGCCGTGCTCCAGTCCTTCATCGTGGAGCGGCTGAAATCCTTTGGCTCCCACCGGAACGACCCCAACAAGGCGGCGCTCAGCAACCTGTCCCCATGGCTGCATTTTGGTGAGTGTCCCTCACTCCGCAGGACTGAGCATGGTGGCTTGGACCCGCAGCCTGATTTGCTCCCTCCCCGTGTCCCCAGGTCAGGTTTCCACCCAAAGAGCCATCCTGGAGGTACAGAAACACCGAGGCAAGCACAAGGAGTCAGTGGACGCGTTCGTGGAGGAGGCCGTGGTGCGGCGGGAGCTGGCTGAAAACTTTTGCTACTACAACGAGAACTATGACAGTGTGCAAGGTAGCACCCTGGGTCGGGTGGGCAATGCTGGGGGCCGGGCTGGTACCCATCTGGTCACCCCAACTTGGCAATCCCGTTTCTGCTAGGAGAAGGGCACTGATGCACCATCATTTGGTACCTTCTGGAGGTAGGACATGAGCTGGCAGATGCTCTCTTCAAGGCTGGTGCCCTCAGAAGCCCAATTCTCCATCCCTTCCTCGGGGTCCTGCAGGAGCAGGTTGCTCAGTGTTGCTCCTCATCTCTGTTGCTCACAGGTGCCTACGACTGGGCCCAAACCACCCTGAAGCTCCATGCCAAAGACAAGAGGCCGTATCTCTACAAGCTGCAGGAGCTGGAGCAGGGGACCACACACGACCCGCTCTGGAACGCCGCCCAGGTAGCGCCCCGCATCCCCCCCACAAAAATCTGGGCCTTTTTCTGAAGGGCAGAAGCGAGCTGGTACCAACTGACCCCTGCGGCTGTCCCTTTATCACCAGCTCCAAATGGTCTGGGAGGGCAAGATGCATGGCTTCCTGCGGATGTACTGGGCCAAGAAGATCCTGGAGTGGACCCGCTCTCCTGAGGAAGCCCTGGGGTTTGCCATCTACCTCAACGACCGCTACGAGCTGGACGGGATGGACCCCAACGGATACGTAGGCAAGGATGGGGGTGCAGGGTGGGGGGTCTGTAATGGCCAAACAAGGCGGGGGAGTTGACACCGTCCCCATTCCTGCAGGCTGCCTCTGGTCCATCTGCGGCATACACGACCAGGGCTGGGCAGAGCGGGCCATTTTCGGGAAGATCCGCTACATGAACTACGCCGGCTGCAAGCGCAAGTTTGACGTGGGCCAGTTCGAACGCCGCTACGCCCCTCGTGTGCCCTCCCAGTGAGGGGCACCCTCTGTGCTGGGACAGATGTGCCTTTGCCAAGGTGCCAGCTCGCACCTTGCACCCCAGGTGCTGTCGATGGGGAAACCTTTCCTGCAACCACTGTGCTCAGGACCAAGCCCAAGTCACCTTTGCTGCTCCTAAGCACAGCTTAGATTTAGGCTGAGCAGGGCTCTTCCCCAGAAATGGGTTCCTCAGGCTGTGCTGACCACGGGGATGCCCTGCTTGGCTCCAGTTGTTTTTTAAAGTTTCCAGTTTGTACCTCCTTTGTCTGTGGCGTTTGTGGGGCAATGCAGGACACTGCGGGGGACAGGGATGGGGCAGCCAAACCCACACCTCTGGGCCCCTCTACCAGTGGCAAAGACAGGCTCGGGAAGGGGACAGGCGTTAGAGAGAGCCCCTTGCTCCATGGCTTGCACCTTCTGCCCCAGGTCCAGAGGGCAGTTTGCAGGGGGAGACCACAAACCAGCTGATTTAGTCCAGGGGTGGTGACAACCCCCTCCCAGTGACACCTGGCTACGCTTCACCAGTTGCACAAGTTGTCCCCCCCTGCCATCAACTGGTGCATCCCACTGTACCCCAGGGGACACCCACCATCACCCCAGCCGAAACGCCATGACACAACCGGGTCCTGCATTAACTTAGTTTATTAGGGACGGCATTTTCATTGCTACGCTGTGCAATAATCCCGGAGGGAGGGCTCCAGTTTATGGCTGGGGTGGCCCAAATCTTTCCCTTACCCAGAGCTCTCGGCCTTGGCCAGCTCCAGTGTCACCCACAGTGGTCAGTGCCTTGGAGACCCCCCCAAGTCCCACTGCTTCCAGACAAAGTCCATGGTGGAGGGAGGAAAACACAAATAAACCCCAAATCCCTTCTCTATACATACTCAGTGCTTCTAGAAAGGGACGTGGGCAGCCTCTCAGCTGCTGTCCCACGACGTTAAAGTGCTTCACAGAAAAGGGGGTGGATGGAGGTGTGCTGGCCCCAGGGAAGGGGGTGTCAGCTCTGGGTAGCAGCCAGAGGGCTCGGTTTGGGACTGGGGACAGGCGAGAACAAGGCAAACCAGGGTCTGGCAGCCCCAGGGCTTGGAGAACCCAAAAGTGAGGAGAAGAGCAGTTGCTCCCCTGTGAAAATGAGCAGAAGCAAGAGAGTAGGTGGCAAAACACCAGGGCAGTGGGTAGGGAGCTGAACCCCCTTTCTCAGGCTTGGTTAGGATGCTGTGGAGCAGGGGAGAGATGCTGCCCTGCAACTTCCCCCCCAAAAGCAAGCTCTGCAGCCACCGCTCCTGGTCCCAGCCTCTTTCCCCTGACCATGCCACCACCCACAGTGGTCACACCCCAGCCTCAAAAGCCATCACCCCAGATGCCTTCTTGCCATCATATTGCTCCCTCGTCCCTCAACGCCTTTCTTGCACGTACACAGGCCACACCATCCTTCCAAACACCCCACTGTCACCCCATTAAAGTGGTGCTGGACACCCACCCACAGGCTAAAGCACCACCCAGCCCCCCCATTGCACCGCAGCCAGGAAGCCCCAAGGCTTTGCCTGGCTCAGGGACACCTCCATTCCAAGGGGAGCAGGAGATTTTTTGGGAGAGGGGACACTTGGCAAATGCCAGCCCCATCCAGGGGTGAAGAACCAGGAGGAGGACAGCCCTGGAGATTTTATCCTGTTGAGTCCCAAGCAGATTGTGTGTCCCCATTTCAAGCAGCACCTCCTTGGGGTAGGTGGGGGAACACACAGTTAAAAATACAAACAACCGCATTAAAAAAATAAAACCAAATCCAACAGATTAAAAACAAACAAATAAAGCAACCTAAAAGAACAAAATGAGACAGAGGATGATGAGAGGGTGCAGCCAGAGCCTTCAGCCACATCCCAACAGGTCACAGCAGGTCCTGGTGCCATGGAGGGCGAGGTCCCATGCCACCCTCAGAGGAGGACGTGTCCCCCAGGACAGAGCAGCAGCATGAGGAGGACGCAGGGCTGGAAGCCTCCCTTACCACACAGATCTGCCTCCACCAAAAGCGCAGCAGCACCGGTCCCCTTGTGCGGCTGTGGCAGCACGGGCCGTGGGTGAGGAAAGCAGCTCAGCACAGGCAGCACGGAGAGGCAGAAATCTGGCATTTTCATCACTGCCACCTCTTCTGCTTCGGTCCTGGAGTGAGAGCGACTGCTCTCTGGCAGTGTCCCATGTCAGACTGGAGAAACGGTGCTATTCAATGTACAACCAACCCCACACACCCACCCTCCCTCCATGCACACAACCCCCAGCAGCAGGACAGGGGAGTGGAGGACTCGGAGACCTGATTTGCCCCCTCCAAGGAGGGGATGTGGCCGGAGCTTCCCA
>NW_010167607.1:12173-20376 GCF_000695765.1 Mesitornis unicolor | reverse complement strand
CAGCAGGAAGGGCTGGGCTCTGCAGGGGAGGAGGACCCTGGGATGGGCAACACAGCCCTGCCTGGTCCAGCATCAGCGACTGCTTGGAAAAGGGTCCCATCCTGCCTGCAGCACAGACAGGAGCAGCTGCCTTTCCCCAGGCAAAGGCATTGGGGGGTGTGAGCAGTACCTAGAGCAGATCCAGACAATGAGAGATGCCCCTTCCCCAGCCCAGCTCTATTGCATGAGAGAAGACAGATCCCTTTGAGACAGCATTCCAGGCAGGGCCCAGTCTCTGGTGACGAAGGCCATGCAGATAAAATACACCCACAAGCTGCTCCTCTGCTGCAATGTGACTCATGTGGCTGCCACCACCTCCGGCTGCTCCAGCTCGTCTTCGTAGTCTGAGACGTAGGACTCCATGCTCTGCTTGGCAAGCAGCTCCCTCCGGGCTTGGAACCGCTCGCAGCGGGGACAGCGGGCAGACTTGAAGCAGGATTTGTGGTAGCAGGCTTTGCACTCTGCGGGGGAGATGGGGAGAGCATGGCTGAGGCCTGGCAGGGGCTGACACAAAGTACCCAGCAGACCCCATCACAGGGAGGGATGCTCCAGCCTCGTCCAGGAGGACATTTCCAACCAATGTCAAGGCAGAACAAGCAGCAGAAGTGGGGTCCAGCACCATTTTGGACGCAGCAAGAAGTCACGCTGCAGGGTCCTTGCACTGGCCTGCAAAGTCCTCAGGAGCACAGTGTCCCTCCCTAAATTTTCCTGATTCTCCAAGGAAATAGCAACTCTGCCTTGAGTTTTCTTGGTCACTGAACCTGCCAAACCAAGTCTTGCATTTTGCCAGAAGCCATTTCAAGCCAGTTCAGAGTCTGGTCCCATGCTGCAAGGACAGGCTCTGCTTGGCCATTAGTGCTGGGCTTTAGCTAGGATGACTCCTGGAGGAGCCCAGGGACTTCTTGGCAGGCAGGAAGGCCACAGAGACAAAGCCTCCAGGCTCTCTGCTCTACAGGGTCGCCATCCAAGCAGGGGCAGGGGTCCTATGTGCAGGCTGCAGCCTGTCCTGTAAACCACAGCAGAAGGGAAGCCAGCGCTCCAGACACCCACTCGCTGCAATCACAGCCCAGCTGGGGCTCATAGCACACAGCATGGTCAGGAAAGGATGTACGTACTCCACCATGCCAGGAGCTCTGGCCAAGTACTATTATAACGCTGCCACTCACACTGCAAAGGCAGACCTCGCTGGGTCCAGGGTCTGTCCCCTCTGTTTCTCCCCAGCATCTCACCTTCGCACATCTTGCATTTGTTGAGCTCAAAGGGGAAAATGATGTCACCCTCATTCTGGCAGAACTCGCAGATGAAGCCTTTGGCTTGGCACAGCTGGAAGGAGAAAAAGAGGAAAAAGCAGCTTAATGATCCTCATCATTTAGCAGAGAGCAGAGCAGGACAGCAGGACACAGTGCTCTGCTCTAACTCCATGAGACAGCCTTTCCCCAGCACAAAGCACAGTGAGGCAGAACCATGTGTCAGGGGCCAGCAAGAGCTGAAATAGTGTAAAAGAAAGACCCCACATGTGCTGGGTAGCAGCTCTGTGGAGCAGACAGGAGCAGTTGGCACTGAATCAATTTGATGGCTGCCCTGCACATCACATGCCTTCATACCAGTTGTCTACACAGCAAAGACTGCCCCAAAGGGTGCTCCTGAGGGTGCAGAGCTGTGCGGGAGGGAGGCGAGGACACTCACCATGCACTTCCCAACGTGCAGGCTGCCGGCCTTCAGGAGCTCTGTCAGGCGAGGCACCAGGTCCCCTTTTTTTATGGCACTGAGGTCGCTCAGCGAGTAGAGGTGCAAATCCTCTGTCAAGTGGCCAGGCACCGCATCAAAGGAGTCCAGGAGGCTGCAGGACAGAGAAACCAGAGCTCAGAGCAAAGAGACTCCACCAAGCGCCCTCTCTCCACTGCTGCTACTTTCTCTTCCACTCCCCTCTCCGCCCATTGCTCATTGCAGAGTCTGCACAGATCCCCAGTGCAAACTGGGGACACGGGACAGATCCAGGACAGCAAAACAGCTTCATCCTAGCCCGGGACTCACTCTTTAGCTAGTCGGCACGTCTTGAACATGTTCTTCATGTGGAAAAGCTGGATTCGCAGCAGCTGGAGAGGAAGGGGAGACACGAGAATCAGCAAACAGAGCACAAGCGGGTCTGCCCCATTTCCTGCACTGGTGAAACCACTGCTGCTCCTCAGCTGCTGCTCCCCTGCTACCCAAGTGTTTACACCACGCAGGGCAAAGCGAGCACAGCCATCGTCACATGCTCCAAGAGATAAACCAGAGCCCAGCTGGACGCCAGGCAGAAATTCCTTCTGAAATTCCTACGTTGCTGGGCAAAGAACAAGATGTGAACGAAAACCCTTGGTGCTGGGGTTTTAAGCCTCAAAACCAGAAATATTTGCTTCTTCCCAGCTTCCCTAGAATATGAAATATGGTTTACAATTGGCAGCCACCCACCTCACCCAAAGGGTCTTACCCATACTTGGTTGAGAGACTTCACTTTCCGGTACAGGGCAGGATTGACATCCTGCACGTTGAAGAGGGGGTCACTCCAGATCTTGCTCAGCAGGTCTTTGGAGAAGTTGCTCACGTAGTACTTGCTGAAGTCCCACTTGCGCAGGATGCGGCTGGGGATGACCACCTGGGCGTTCTCGTGGCAGCACTGGCAGAAATACTTCCCCAGGTACTCGCAGTACCGCAGCCGCTTGATGTAATCTGGTCAAGCACAAGCAAGGCAGAGAGGTCAACCAAGGCATGGGCTCTGCTTAAACACATATCAGACTCCCAGCACCACTCAGTATTCCCAAAAAGCAAGGAATTCTGCCTTACCAGTATCCACCTATCATCTACCTATGCACTCGGGAGACAGCTGGACAAAGAGCTCTGCTCTGCCACCACCAACCCACTCTGCATCCTCCCAGTTGCTCACCAATACATCCCCACACAGCTACAGGTCCCAGCACTCACCAGGATCAGTCCGGATGCCACAGCCTGCACACCGGTAATTCTGCTTGGCCACAGCCACCTTCCTCCTGCCCAGAGACAGAAGAGGACATGCATGAGTCCAGCCCTGATGGCATCTGGCACCAGAGGACGGGCACTGGCACAGGGCTGGATGGCAGAGATGCCACATGCTTGGCCACTTCATTGTGGACAACAAAACCAAGGGGAAAAGCCCTGTTGTGCCCTGGTGCACACCAAAGCAGGCACTGGCTCCATCGCACAGCACCAGCCACCAGTGGTGACCACCGTGGATTTACCAGGCTCAGAACAGGGAAGCCCTGGGAGCCAAGTGGGAAGAGGAGGATTCTCAATCTTGGTGCTGATGGAAAAGGGTTGGAAAGGGCAAGTCCCCAGAGAGCCCTCGGCTGCATAAGCGGGTCCTTACGTTGGGGCTGGGTGAACGTTGAAGATGATCTGTGGTCGCGGTGGGGCCCACTCCAGGTTTCCGCGCACTCGAATCCTCAGCTTGTAAATGTCGGCATGTTCTCCATCGTCGGGAGAGATGGGGAGAGAGTCAGGGATGGGCAGGAGCTGAGAAAGGCAGGCGAGAGGGTCAGATCCCTGCCTGGTACCACAGAGGCCATCATCTGGCTGGCTAGCCAAAAACCTGCAACCACAGCCCTCTGAAAAACTGCCTGGCACTGAGCTGCTGCTCCAGCTGATGAGAGCTGGAAAAGGGATGTCCCCAGGGACATGGGCACTCTGCTGCAGGAGGCTCCAGTGGCAGAGCCCTGCTTGGCTGCCCATCTCTGGAGTCCAGACAAAACCCCTCTTCCAGCTCCACAAAGGGATCAGCAGGACCAGCAAAGCCCCTGGGCAGCGGCTGGAGCCATGGGTTTGGGGAAGAGCAACCAAATGCAAACGGTGACCGCACACTCACACCCCTACCTTCTGTGGTGCATCGTGCTCAGGGACCAGCCACTCCAATTCAGAGGCAGCCGGGAGCTGCATGCCCTCAAACTGCTTCAGCAAGCCCATGGCCACGGCCTCCGCTGAGTTGGAATTGAGGAAGGAGTGTGATCTAGACAGTGAAGGAAGGGGTTAGTACCGGGTGTCACAGCTCTGTCCTCTTCACAACCCCTGATGCCAGTCCCAGCTCAAGCCAAAGATGCTCCCTCCAACTCAGGCATCTCATTTCTGCACTGCTGTGCAGGCTTAAAATTGATATATGTGACTGACTCCTGTCTTTGCAGCTGGGTAACGGCACAACAACAAGAGTCTGGAAAGGCCACCAAAAAAATCTCTTTCCTAAAAAAACCTGTGCCTGTTTGCAGGGGAAGCTGCAAAGTGAGAGCCAGAAGTAACCGCTGTCCTGGTATGGACCTACCCGAGAAGCCGCCAAGCAGGGACACAGTTTTCACCTCACACAACACGCACAGCAGTCTCTGCATCCCAAAGGGATTTTGTTTTCAGAGCACCAACACAGCAGCTGTGCTTACAACAGGTGATTTACCTCCCTATAGCTCCCACCTCTCCACCAGTACCCAGAAAGGACCAAGCACCTCACATTTAAGTGCTGTTGCACTGCACAGTTTGTGAGCATCGCCTGTCCCAGCGGTGCCACCTCTGGGCCACAGCACAGCAGCAAGGGTTGGAGAGGAGGTGGCAGCACATGTGAATATCCTGATCCCTCTAGGTGCTTCTTCCCAAATTTAAGACTAGGACCCAGCGCCCCATTGCTAAGTAAAGCTATGGAGGGAGGGAGGGAAGGAAGGAGGGAGGGATGTCTGCTTCAGTGCAAAACAGCAGCAGATGCATGTGGAAGAGAAGAGTTGGGCAGGAAGGGGAACTTGGTACCAAGATGTCGTGCCACGAGTTGAAGACGTACATGGACTCTGAGGAGAGGAAGGACTTCCTGCTGCAGTCTGGGTTCCTCTTGATGTCAGCATCTGAATGACAAACAGACAAGGTGGAGCAGATGGGGCAGGGCAGGGGGATGCACTCACTTCAAACCAAAGCTTCATTGCAAAACTCATAAAGCTGTTCAAAAACATGTGAACTACAGCATCGACTTCTACCAGTGGCACTGAGCAGCAAGGAGAGGCACAGTCTAATCTGTCGCCTGTCGGAGCTACAAGGGAACGTGGTGGGATGCTGTGAAAACAGTGAGGTCTGAGGGAGACAGGGGGCTGCTGGTACAGGTCACACACCAAGTCCTAGCAATGACATGACCTGAAAGAATATGCACACAGGAGGGCAGGACAGCAAGGTTAGCAAGAAGGTTTAGTAGCTCTACACACAGTACGATGCTGTAAGGGATTAGCAATGGGATGCAGTGTCCTTCTATCCACTTGACCACAACCTGTAAGATAATATAGCCCAAAGACACGGCAGCATCCATGCAGAGAGCAGCCCAGCAGCCAGGAGGCCAGCCCTCTGCAGAGGCCACACACCCATCTCCTGAGGAGGGAGGGATCCAAGATAAGGTGCAGGACACCGGGGTCCTGCCCCCTCCACCCCTCCATCAACTCCCGAACAGCCCTGGGCTGCCCTGTATCCCTCCTCGGTGCGAGCCTTGGGTACCAGGCAGTAGCTGGTGCTACCTTCATCACTCATCTTGCTTTCACTCCAGCAGGCTAAACCCTGAGAGGGAATTCATCTCAACGGCTGGGACAGGAGACTTTTCGAGCAGGACTAGGCAGGCAGAAACCCTGCTTCACTCCCAGATAAGGGTCTGCAGCAACCACATCACCTCCAAACACAGGCTTGCAGCTCCCGTGAGCCAGTGGCCCAGTGCCTGACTGTGGGAGACACAGCTCAAGGTCCCTGCTCCTCCACTCCGAGCAGATCAGTGACGTGCACCCACACAGAGCCCATCTAACCCTGGCCAGGTACCAAATGCATGCTGAGGCCCAGGGAACAGCAGTCCAGCTGAGTGGAGAGAGCCAGGCTCTCTCTAGGAACAGCGTGGCTACCAGCAAGTGGACCAAGTCCCAGTGCTGCTCATACATTTACAGACTCACGCTGGTGGGGTTCAGCGTGGATGCTTGACCCTCTTTGTTTGACATCCATTGCTAGAAACAGGCACGGGAAAGCATCCTAATGCTACGGAATCCACACATCTCCATCATACAAACAGACTTCTAGCTGCAGAAAACAGGGAATTCAGGCAAACATAGCCTCCCAACCACATAGGGCACCAGCCAGCCATATCTGCCATGCTCTGGTGCCTTCAGCTTTGCGCAAGAAGGCGCCGCATGGCCCTAGACTACAATGAACATGAGCAAAGAGCGGGGCACACGCAGCAGTGTGGGCCAAGCGTCACAGGGAGACACGGGGAGCTGGCACACTCAGGCATTGGCATCATCTCAGGGATGGCAGAGGGAGCCCAGTCTGACCCTAGGACTAACACTGGGACACTGCCACTGCTCCCTCCCCAACGTAACTGCAGACACTCCCCAAAAGCCTCCAGGTAGCTGTCCAAAACATCACTGCTGTCAATGCTTTCACCAGCTGGGATAGTCCCCAGGAGGCTCATGAACAGCCCGCAAACCCAAGGAGGTCACCCCAGCTCCCAAATGGGAGCTTCAGGCCAGGAAGAGTCCCCCTGGATTAAACTGATGAGCTGATGGGGAAGCTTTGAGCACCAGCAGCTCTGGCAGGAGCAAGGTGCTGGTGCTGAATGCCTGACAGGAGATCAGCAGCAGCCCACACAGGCTGTTCACCTGCTAAAGCAAACAGGGAGCACATGAAGGTTATTTAATTGCGGCCAACAGACCAGGAGGATAATCTGGTAGCACTGTAAACAATAAAAACACAAAGCAAGACCTGGCTGCTTGTAATCCTGGTGCCCAGGGCCTCCAGGGTAAAAAAAACAAACTGCCTGTGCCCTGTCTGCTCTCACAAATTTTTCCTCCAGGACTGCTTTTTGGAAGGATTCTTCTCCAAGTCAAGTCTGAGCAGGATGGGAAGGGTTGGCCGTGGTTCAGATCAGCTCTGCCACGTTAAGGGGGATAACACTCCCCAAGGCGCCTGGGTTGGAGCCCTGGTCCCACACTGTGGAGGACTCTGCTCTCATCCAGCTTGGGCTCAGCCTTCAGCAGCTACAGAGCCACAAAGCTGCGCCATCGCCCTGCCGAGACCTACCCCAGGCAGACAGGTCTTCACCACAGCAGGCACGTTTGGTCTATCCAAAATACCGCATGGCAAAATACAAAATACACATGGCCCTAAGGGATGGAGCCCATGACAAAGCCCCTCTGCTTCCTCAATTCTCCACCCTGCCGTATCATCCTGCCACAGCTTTTCTTGCTGATGCCTGGATGATACAGTTCACAGTTCCCAAATTGGGCAGATTTCTGAGAAGTGTGCACATGCACACACACACACAGAGCTTGCACACACACACGCGCGCCGCAGGGGAGCACTGCGGGGTACTACCTGAGAACAAGGAAGCCATTGACACTGAGAGGCCGTTCTTGGACATTTGAATCAGGTTAGATCCATCGTTACCATCTGTATAACACGGTGATGACAAAACAGGCGACTTCAGTGCTTCGGCCAGGCCAAAGAGAAAGGGCATAATACAAGAGCAGCACTCGCACGAGAGAAGCCCATAACTGAATTCACACACCCCTCTGTGGGCTTCAAAACTGAGCCCAAAATCCTGCCCTCAGGGACTGAAATGAAGGCTTTGCTGTCAACAGGAAAGAGATAAGAAGTTTATAGCTGGAGGCTGGAGTGCTCCATCTTCTTTTTAAGGTCAGTGAGAAGGAGGAGGTAAGTCATCCACCTCAGAGGATGGACAAGGCTCTGAAGGAAAGGGACACCCAGCGACTCAGCCAGGTCTCCTGTGGCCCATGAGCTCAGACACCTAAGCTGCCAGGAGCAGAGACCCCAAGTATTACAGGTCAGGATGCGACCAGCGCCCATCACTGCCACCCAAGAGATGAGTGGTCAGTGCCATGGCTCCTCCTGCTTGGAGAGGAGCAGAGCAGGATGGCAGCTCTGCCATCTCTAAGCTGTGACAGCTGCTCTGTGGACCAGGCAATGAAATGGAAGCCACCTACCAGCCAGAGGCACTGAGCGCTAGAGGGTTACAGAGGATTTCGAAGGGAAGTTGTGCCACTATAGGAGAGAAATTAGTTGCTCTGCTCATGCTCAGAATTCAGTCACTTGTTTGGGTAAAGCCATCTTGAAGGCCAGAGGGACATGGTCTTCTTCAGCA
>NW_010167607.1:0-12142 GCF_000695765.1 Mesitornis unicolor | reverse complement strand
CACCAAGGAGAAGCCTGTGTCTATGCAAGAAGCCAGCGCAGCCATTCTCTCTTACCTCGGATCTCGTACTCTTCCACATCCTCCGCGGAGCCGGAGTCAGAGAGACGCATGGAGCCGTGCGAGCTGAACTGGGACCCGCTGTCTGTCGCCATGAGACCTGGGAGAAACGCAACACGGCCAGGGTCATCAGTGGAAGCGCTCTGAAGGGTCACTAACAGCTAAGGGAGAAGTTGACAGCCCAGTATTGCCAGGGCAGAGAGGAATGGAGGTCAAGGATGGAAAACACTGTGGGTTCAAAATTAAATTACACTGCATAACTCAGTGTTATCAATGTACAGTATGAGTCCCGTTATGGTCTTCACTAGCAGCAGAGTTTCACAAATCTCTGCAACACTTTGGCAACAATACGATTGTTTCCCACAAACAGGCAGGAAGGACAGGCCACGGACAGAAAACCCACATCCCACCAGCCGATGAGCCCAAAAGACATCACCCACTGTCTGAGCCCATCTCCTGGCAGGCAGGGAACAGCTGCCGGGTACGGATCTGCTGGCGCCGAATGCGAATCTTTTGTTTAAGCTCCTGGATCTCCTTGTCGCTGTCTTCCTCTTCCTCCTCCTCCAGCTGCCGGCTCATCATGTTGCATTTCATCAGCTCAATGGCAGCGATCAGGGACTCAGAGATGCTGAAGTGGGCATTCTCCTGCAAGGCAAGAGCAAAAGCACTCAAGGCTCTACCATGGAGAAACAAGAAAGACTTGGCAAAATCTTGTTCCCCACCTGTGACGGCAAAGAGCTTATTACTCACAGAGGGTGGGAGATAGACCTTAATCCCTGCCAACCGCAAAACAAGGGGTATCCTATGAAGAGGATGTGCAACACATCTGCTCTGGGGAGTCAGCACATGCCTCTGAGGAGCCCTCACATGTTGCAAAGCTGCATGGGCAGATCCTGGCTGCCAGACACCACTAAAGAACTCAACACAGAAGATCTGTGCACAGCTCTACAGTGAGAAATACGATGGGATCTTCTTCCCCATGGAGGGAAGTATCACTGAACCTGCAGTAAGATACATGCACACAAGCTGCTGCTGCTGCCTCCCTCACCTTCTCCAGATCTGCACAACTGCCGAAGTCCTGCTCGGAGAGGTAGCTGATGAGGGACTGCCCTTCTGAGGGTCTTCTGAACATCCCCTCTCCTGAGCTCAGGTACTGCCCAGAGTCTAGAAAAGCAAGAGACAAACATGAGGGAGGGACCTGCTGCTATCCCCACACTAAGGAGCCCTGCTAGTGCCCAACCAACTTCCCACAAGCAGGTGCCAGAAGCTGAGGCCACCGCAGCCGTTGGAGGAGCCTGACCAGGAGCAAGCGTCCCTGCTGTGGCTGTACTTACCATACTCCATGTAGAGGGAGCTGGGGGTGCTCAGTTCACTGCTCTGGGTGGAAGCAGAGACAGGCCCTCTCCCTCCACCCGAATCACCATGGGACTCTGGAAGGGAAGGTGACACCAGGCACACATCAGTATTCTGGAGGCAATCCAGCCATCACACAGGGTGAAATGGAAGGGGCTCAGCATCACACAGGCAGGTACAAACAGATGGGAAACAAGGAGGGACACCTTCTGCTCGGCTGGCCCGCTCCATGCCACAGCTGAGGGCAAGCTTGGGAGGGGACAAAGCTAGAGGGGTACTTCAGGAAGAGAGAAGAAGAGAAGCTCATGAGAGCCATGGAGCAGTCCAGTCCTGAGCCTTCCTCTCTTTACCACCTAGCAGAGGCAGGGGACAGCCTCCAGCAAGCACCTCTGCCAGCCCCGTGCTCCTGCTGGAGCATCTCCAAGGGAAGAGTTATCCCATAGGGCACAGAGTCATGAGACAGGGGGAAACCTGAGCAGCCAAGGGATCTGTGGGGCTCCCAGCCCTGCAAAGCAGCTTGGACAACAGTGAAAGAGTCATCTGAAGGGCACACTCCTGCTCAATGAGAAGCCAGGGCTCCCCAGAGTCCGGGCTGCAGCGCTCAAGGTGACCTCCGCAGGGCAGGGCTCTGCCCCATGCATGCACCATGGTGCAGCTCCGTGCTGGGCTGAGCCGGTGGGGACTGCCAGGAGCAGACCGAGACCAACAACAACTGGTGCTGTACGGAGAGCCACGGTCCCGGGGAGGGCCCGGCTGGGTGTTGGAGGACTGCTGAAGGAGACCGAAAACACCCCAGCTGGAGCAGGACAGAAGCACAGACATGGGGCAAGTGCTGGCTGACACCCTGAGCACAAGAGAAGGGCAGCCCTGCCTTCTCCACCTCTTTGCTCCCAGCTTTGTGCCATAACCCTGATGGGACTGGAGACTCCCAAGCCCACCAGCACCTCCCTGTCAAGATCATGAAGTAGCAGCCACCAGGATGGGGCCTGGGACAAGGTGACACGGGAGATCCCTTGGGGTGGGAAGCTGTAGCTTGGCAGGGTCTCCCACAGTCACCTCAACCCCGCTGAAAACCACTATGGAAACCACCAGCCATGTGCAACAGAGCCTACTGCTGCAGGGCAAAGCAAGGCAGTGCCCAGCAACCTCTGCTGGAGCAGGACACGGGGCTGGACACATCTTTTCAGATGCCCAACACTTCCAGGAAGTGCCTTCCCAGTTGCAGAGCCCTCAGCACCCAGATGTGAGCAAGACAAACACGGTACTGCTGCTGTTAAACAGATGCAAAAGAAAACAGCCCTTTTTCTTCGAGCTGCTAACACTTTCTGTGTGTGGAGCTGAGGAACAGCAGCACCCCAGCACCTCCACTTGGAGGGAAACCTGTCCTGAGCCCATGGCTGCCTGAGGCACGGCTGAACTCAGCCAACACCAAACCTCCCTGTGCTGCAGATCCACTTAAATGAAAGGAAAAATAAGATGCTCAAGCCCACATGTGCCTAACTGCTAGCCCTTATTCACTAGGTGAGAGATGAAACCTCTCCTGGCTCCTGAGGCTGAGGGGTAGAGGGGAGGGCAGGGGACACAGCTCAGGGACTCGGTGGCCAGGGCTCCCTAATGCCATGCAGAGGAGCTGGGTGCCCTTCTGAGTCTGGTCCACTGCTCCGGAAAACCATGCTGGGATCTTCATCCAGGTCGCATGCATAAACCTGACCATTCAAAGCACCAAGCGGGACGCAAGGAAGAAGAATTTTTTGGTTTTGGAATGGACACTGATGGGATGATGGAAACCCTGAACTTGATGCAATGATCACTAATGAAGGCTGTTATGCTGGCTCCCAAACCTGCCACTGGATCTTCTATTATAATGGTGATATCCCTGAGGCCTCCTGGGCAGACAGAGGAGGAGGAGAGCAGCGTTAAGGGAGAGAAAACAGAGACAGACTTGTTACTGCTCAGCAAGGACCTCCCACAAAGACAGCACTAGTGGGCTTTTTTTTTTGCTCCTACAAATTGGTTGTCCCCTCACATCCCAGTACCCACCCCCTGCATGCATTCACCCATTGAAGAGCACAGGAAGGCCCAGCAGGTTACCAGTAGGATGACATCCTACCAGTAGGACGAGCCCAAGCCACAGCCCAGTTATCCACCATGGCCCAGTTGGGCAATGCTGTGGGGAAGCAAGACAGCTTCAGCCACAGCATTGCTGCCATTTCCTAAGTTTTTGGTAAAAGCTGCCAATATCAATTCACAGACTGGCCCAAGGCATTCTGGGAAGCAAGATGTCAGCCCAGCACTCCAGTGCAGAGTGGTAAAGCTAAGGGCAAAGACCAAATTTCCCAACCGTTCACCTACTGCTCCCCTTGCCAACCAGATCCATGGAGTCAAAGGGGCAGCCAGCGGCAGCCTCCCAGCACCAAAGGCTTCCACACCTCAAAGGCATCCCAAAAAACCTGTCCCATTACCGTGAAACTTTCCCGAATTCACATTGGTGTCTGAGTGTGACCGCACGTGGCTCTTCTTGAGGATGCCCTGTGGAGCTGACGACTGTCCCTCTGAGAAGCTGGACCGGCGCAACAGGCTCAGGCCCCTGCTTGCACCCATGCTTGCCCCCTGCTCCCCCTGGGATGAGACAGAGTCCAGCTTCTGGGAGCTGCTGGAGGAGAAGAGTTTGGAGCTGCTGCTCTTGGTGCTGCTGGTGCTGGCGCTGCTGCACGCCCGGCCTCGGCGCCCCAAATTTCCGATGGCCAGGTACTCAGGCCCATCATTAGCATCGCTCTGAGGATCATCCTGACTCCCCGTCCAAGTGTCCTCGTTCTGGCTGGTGGTGCTAGAGCTCATCTCACTGGCTGGAGAGAAAGGGTCTTTGGGCGAGGGGAGGTGGAAGCGGGTGACAGAGCCGGGCTGCTCCAGAGGGGACCTGCCCTCACTGAAGGAGGAGGATCGGCTGGATGAGCAGCGCTCCTGGGGCTGGCTGGAGCTGGAGCTGACAGAGGAGCTGGCTGTTCTCCTGTCTGGACAGAGGCAGGAGCAGGATGTCACACACCCTGGTACAAGCAGACCACCTTAAGGCAATAACCTTATGGCTACATACCCACACATCCACCCACTATGGGCAAAAGCCAAGGATCTCCCTCCCAGCGTGGGCAGAGATCTTCTTGCACTCATCCAAGAGCAGAAAAAAAGGCAGTCTTTTCCAAGTCTATCCTGAGCTCCCCAGCCCACCCTGGTTACCTGAGAGGCCAGAGGAGGCTGGATGGTGGAGGCTGGAGAAGGACCCAAAGCAGCGCTGCTGCGCGCAACCTGCAGCGGGGACGTACGGGGACGCAGGGAGGGCAGTCAGGCTCTGACTCTTGGTCACCGGAGTCGGATCGTCACTCTTCCTGGTAAGCTGAAGAGAGGAGGCATCATTAATAAATCAGCATTTATGGGGCTACATATTAAAGGAGCAGCAACGGAAAGGAATCGACCTGCAAGGACCTGGTCACTGACCGAAAAGATGGGGCAGCCCTGGGGGTAGGAGTACGGGGAGGGAAAAATGGCACAGTGCAGAAGGGAAGGGGCTCGTTGTTCGCAGCTACACGGCAGCTCCTGTCGGGAAATTACCAGGCCTTCAGAGAAATGATCCAGGCAGCCCAGTGCCCCAGGCAGACGGCTCTGGTGTCCTTCAGCGTCATGGTCACACATCTCTCTTGTCCCAGCAGAAGGACCCAATGTGCACAGGGATGGCAGTGACGTGCCGGCCAGCTGAAAGAACACAGCCCCCATTTAATGACGTCTCATTAATTGCCTTCCCATGGGGAGCTCTGTGCAAAGAAAGCAGCCACTGTTCCCCTTCTCTGCAGAGGGGGCAGCTGGCACGGGGGTGGACAGGGGGGTCACTGGTGTCACCAGCAGGAGTGGGCACCCAAGGTGCCACCCATTCCCTCAGACGGTGGCTGTCCCTCATGAGAAGGCAGCTCTGCCTGCTGGCCCCGAAGCCTGGAGCTGTTGGAGATGTCCTGGAGGTGCCTCTTACAAGGAACCAGTTGTCAGGTCCTCATACTGAAATCCTTCATGCCAGCCAGAAGCGAGGTACCTCACTGCAGCCATCTCCCCACCCTAAACCTTGCCAGGCTCATGCAGGCAGCACAGGGACCAGTTCACCGCTCTGAACAAGACCTCACACAAGCAGCCGCAGCCAACTGGTGCCTGGAGAGAGCCAGATGGAAAAGCCAGGACCTCATCAACTCACCATGGAGGTGTCGATCTGAGCCAGAAGCCTGGGGTTGTTCTGTTCAACAGCCTCCAGGCACTGCAGCATGGCCGTGACGTGGGCGTCACTGAGCAGGAAGGCAGTGTCTGGGGAGAGAAAGCTGCTTTTTGGGGGGGTCTCTTGCACCCACGTGGTTTGACAGCACCAGTTGCTCACAGGCAAACCACCTTTTCCGCTCTCCCCCCTCACTCCCATGTGTCTTAGAAGCGCCACCAGCTGGATATTTTCTTAATAAGAAGGAAAAGCACCGTTTACCTGCGTAGAATTTCCGGATGTACTGTCGGTTCCCCAGGAGCGGTCTCAGCTGTGCCGACAGGCAGTGGCACTGCAGGCTGTGCTGCAGCCACAGCTGCGCAATGGCCTGGTCCCCAGGGGCCTCCGGGTCGGGCTGGCCGCTCTCCTGCAGGCTGATGAACTGGAAAGGGATGCCAGGCACAGGTTAAGGCACACAGAGGCAAGCAGGGGTTGTTCCAACACAGGTTCCCCTGATAGCAGCACTGGTCACTGTCAGTGGGAAGGGCGGGACGTCCTAGCAGCTCCCCAGCAACCAGGGAGACACAAAAGCACCAGGGAGGAGCCACGCTTCAAAGGTCAGCGAGTGACCAAAGTCCCCCGACAGCCACCAGCGCTGTGAGCTTCTCCTGCTCCCACCCATGTGCCTCACCTCTGACCTGGAAAGACCCTGCACTCCCAAATCCATCCTGACCCTGGTGGTGACGGTCATGTTCTTGCTGACACATTAAGTGGGGAAGGTGACAGCTAAAACACCTGAGCTGCTGCAGCTTGAGGAGCTGGACAGGAGTCACGCTGCAGGATGCAAACAGGGCCCATCAGTGGTCAACCCCCAGCACCCATCCATGGTGGGGACCACGGATGTTGGCACAGGGCAGTCAAGAGCATCCTCGTGTGCCAGCAGCCAGCACAAGCCAGGAACGGGAGAACCAAAAGCATGGTGAAGACACAACCCTGAAACGGGACAGCCCAGACCTTTAGGGATTTGCACAGACGCACAGATCACCTCTGTGCACAAAGCGCTGCTTGTGCCAGTTCCCTTGGTGATGCTCACTGCACCCGGCCGAACCGAGCTGGAGATCGGCCTGGGAGAAATAAGCAGCCGATTGTCTTGGCCCAAGCCAAGCCGAGTCCCCAGGACGTGGTTTGTACACAAACACAGAGCTGCTTCAGCCTCCACAAGCCGTGGAGCCGCTTTACCCACATCAGGCCAGCAGCCAAGGCGCCGCTATCCCACCAGTGAGGCTCGCAGCCCCAGCAGAACCCACCTTCTCCAGGTGATGAGCAGAGCTGGGGCTCAGCCAGCGAATGTCCTTCACAAACTGCCAGTAATCCTTCTGCCTGCAGCACACCTGCATGGGACAGGCACGGTTAGACACCACCTCCCAATTCCCAGTTAAATGACAATATTCCCCATTAGCCCCATGCTACCGTGGGAGGACAGTCCCTGACCCTAGCAAAAGAGGCCAGAAAACAGGCAGAGGAAAAACAGCACTGCTGTACAGAGGAAAAACAACGCAAACGTGTAACAGTTTTGTAGCTCAAGGGATGAAGTGACCTCTCAGCTGAGTTATCTTTTTCTTAGTTATTCTTCCCGTTAAAGAGGAACTGCAGCAAAGTTGCTGTTTTCCTCACCACCCCATTGGGTGTAACACAGCCCCAAAATGTTTCTCTTCACCAAAAGGCTGATTTTTATTTTTTTTTTCCTTCCACCTCTGTTTCCTCTTTCACAGCTGTCAGAGGAATGGGTTCTGTCTTGCGGTTTATTTGTTTGGGGGGGTGGTTTGGGTTTTTTTAAGACTAGAGAACTAACATGGCAATTTTAATCCTCTAGATTGAGTCGAGGTTTTCTGGACAAGTAAATAAAATTCACTCAAAAGTTTAAGAATCTCTCACTCTAGTTCTCTTAACATGTACATATGGATTTTTTCACCTTTTTAAAGTTTATTCCCAGTTGTAGGAAAAAAAGTTGATGAGAAAATAACAAGTAAAAGGAAGTGTTTTGCTGGAGCACCTATGAGAAAACCTCTGTTAAGACGTTGTGTTTTTACAGTCCTCCCTTTGCAGCTGTCTTGGCTTGATCAGTGCCACACGTGCTCAAGTAGGGGAGATACTTCTAAGTAAAAGAGCTGCCTTTACCCATATCGAGGAAGGCAACACACCATGCTCCTGCCCCTGGATCCCTGCTGGCCTGTCCAAGCCACCTGGGGCTCCTCTGAATTGCTCTCTGGGTGGCAGAGCCACCACAGGAAGCCTTCCCCCAGGCATACCCTGCAGAATCGCTCCAACTTTCCACTATAAATTAACTGTGGCGGTAATTGCAGGCCTCTGCACACAAATGGGAAAGAGAAATTCTTCCAGGCAGCCGTGGAGGGGGGAACAGCAACTGTAAAGCACGAGAGCCCGGAAAGAGAGATCTCATTCATGCAGAGCAGATTCAGCTGCCAGTTCCCGTTATTAACACAGCTAACCAGAAACAGTAAAGACGTGAGGTTTCTCTTGCCAGCCCTCGCTGGGAACTTGTCCGAGTGGACACGATACCCGGGCTGACTCATTGCAAATGCAACTTCAGCACTTCGCTGCAGTAGGAAGAAAGAAGAGAGGAGCTGGTCTCAGCGTAGGGGGCACAGGTGCTTTAGAGAAACCACATCAAAGGGGGATGAGACAGAAAGAACACATGCCTGGGTCCCTCTGACAACCTCAGCGCTTGCCAGGCAAGCTCAGTTCCTGCTTCGATAACTTCCCGTGATGCTACAAGCGTTGTAAGCACCGAAGCAAGCCACAGCAGACAGGACCGTCCCAGCTGCTCATGACAGGCACTAACACTGCTGCAGACGGACAGCGGTGCTGGCAGGACACAGCCCTACCTTGTCATGGATGAGCCCGTGGTAGAGGATGCTGTGCATGTCCCTGCAGAGCCGCTCCAAGCCGCCATACTTGGACCAGACATTCGGGTTGCTGGTGGACACCAAGCCTTCCACGGTGGTCTTCAGGTTCCCAAGCAGCTTCCAGTGCTCCTTCCTGCAGAGAGACAAAGCATCAGACATACAGCAAGAGGAGCTTCACAACAGGACCATGCTCACACGCTCTTCATGAGGTCTCTCCAGGGAAATAAACCTCACCACTTTCATCCTGACAGCACAAGAGCTCTAAAACAGAGCTGCAAGGCATAAAGAAGTCTGTATATGTTTATGATGTACTTATGACTAACAACCACGGTCAGGACTTTATCTCAGGAGACTGAAGAAGCAAGCATGAGGATAAGCATGAATAATAAGCAGCTTCCTGAAGGAGATTGGACTTGGGGAGACACAGAAAACTGATCCAGCCAAATTTTCCCATCCTATCCTGAGAGATGCAGATGCTCTTTGACCAGGGACCAGCAGTGCCATCCCAGCATCCACGGATGCCCAGGTGCAAAGAGTATCTGCAGCCACAGAGCTCAAAACTCCACCAGCTCCTTGCCAAGACATTTGTAACAGTCAGAGTTGGGAAACGCAAGTGAAAGCTCAGCCACGCTGTTGATCTCCCAAGCGAGTGAGTCAGGGAAACTCCCTCCTGTGCTATATCGTGCTATAAAAAGCCAGCGATGTGCGCAGGGATGTGGGAGTAGGACACGCAGAGTCGTGCCTTACCAAACGACCTGTCCCACTAAAGGAGGAGCTGTGCATCTCTCCAGAGGTAGGAAACCAGGATCCAACAGACTGGAGTCACAGCTCCCTCCTAGCACAGGGTTAAGCAATCCAGGAACAAAATAACCTCAAAATGTTAAAAAACTGAATGCAGAGGCACAAAAGAAACAAGCAGTGCAATTAAAGCACCTTTGCAGAGGTGATGCAGAAGCTACCAGAAGTCAATTAAATCCTGGTAAGACATTAAGGATCCCATGGGGCTTGCTGGCCCAAAGCAGCTCGCAAGCTGGGTGCAGAAGACCCTACAGACAAAAAATGCAGCTGTTTCTGGTCTAGAACATGGTGTGTGCTGAAAAACACAGCGACACAAGGCTGAGGAAATGGAAACCCATGGTGTTGGCCACAGGTGGCAAGGAAGTCGAGAGACAGCACAGCCGACCACATTTCAGCTTGAGCTGGGCTTGTGGGTTTAACCCTGAATTAGCGGGAGGGTTTGCTCCCCTCCCATTGACAGAGCCTGAGCAGGGAGGGATGGCAAAAGCCTGGGTCCCAGCTGCCCTCAAGTTCCCCATTGCAGCAGGCGTTTGGAGCAATATTACGAAATCTGCTTGGGATTTTTTACTGAATAAAGAGAATTCTCCTTTGCTTGTTCTAAGGAAAGCCTGAGATGGGGTAAGGCCGATCCATATCGCAGCACAAAAACATCCCGACTTACAGGAAGGGCAAAGTAAGCAACACATCCCAGAGGGGTCACAGTACACGAGCAGAGCTTCCCCTGCGAGGACCACACGTGCCTCTGCTCTCAGGCTCCAGCAGAGCCCAGAAGGGCTGAGGGTGTTTGCAGGGGCCACAACTGGTGAGACCTCAGCCACGTCCCTCCCTTCCTTCAAGATGACCTCTGATCCAGCCTCGAATTTTAACCACGCTCAGCCCAGGTGCTGGGTCTCCTTCCTTTACCACCACAAACTCTGTCTTCAGGTACAGCGACATCAACCCACAGTCAGGAACTGTCCCAGATATAACTGAAGCTTTTGGACTGTGGTGATAAATAAAGCCTCGGAGCATGAAATGGCTTAATGCCGCTGACAGTAACGACAGGGAAACGCTGCCTGTGCTCCCAAGGCTTTCTCAGCCCCTCGACACCAGCGAGAATAGGAACTTCTCTAGTCCAAGCCAGCAAAGGTGACTCACAGCAGGGGCAGGGAGCCACGCTGCTGACTCAGGTGGACTTCTTTATTTCAAATAAAACCCATCCTTAGTTACTTTCCAAAACAGAATCACACAGGTAGCTTGTACTCAAAAAACACAAAGCTTGTCTTTCTTGTAAACAACATCTGCTGTGTGTTTCCCCGTAAGCCATCCAGCAATGAACCCTGTCCTCTACCTGGAGGATCCTCTCGATCCTTCTTAGCACACTAAAGAGGTCAGGCTGAGGATGCTGAGGTCGCAGAGGGACATCTGCCAGATCTCCAAGGACATTCGCCGGCTGTCGGTTCCTCCTGCAGATTCTGAAGGCGCCGCCTGCTCCCGCCTTGCTGTTCCTGGGTCTCCCAGACAACCGGCAGCCCCTTCCCAGAAAAGGAATTAAAGGAAAGGCTTCATGCGATTCATCGGCAGCCGTGGGGAGCGGCTGACGAGGCAGAGGAAGGCAGGAGAGCTCTGCTAGCCCTGCAGCACCCAGTCTAGGGGAGCCAAGCAGGCTGGTTGGGAAACCGAAACACAGGGCTGCTTGCACCGGTACTAAAATTGGGGGTGCAACCATAAAAGGCTTGCCCAGCAAAGGCAGCCCAGAGCTGCTGAAAACAGGGATTAAGGGTGTGTTTTAGCTTTCTCATCCTGGCAAAGCCTCCCACAACCTGTGGACGGGGAATCCAGTGGGCAGCTCCTCGCTACCCAAATTGCCGCTCTGCTCCCCCCAGCGCTGTTGCACCCCTCACACCACCCGTCACGGCCACCATCTCCAGCGAAATGGCACCTCACCGGGAATTAAAATGCAAAACCATCTGCACAGAGGACAAGGAGGCCACGCATGGCCCAGGCCGGGATCCTCCCTGGTGCACCAGTGACAGCCAAGAGAGCAAACAGCCCAGCAGTGTGCCAGCAGCGGAGGGAACGATGCCCTCCTCGTCCCCAGGGGAGCACTGGGGGTGGCACCACGTCAGCCCTGTCAGTCACACGACGGCAGAGCCTGCACTTGCAAAGGTAAGAAAATGCATAAATATGTGTCTGGAAAGAAAGAGCAGTGAATGCAACCAATTCCTTTTGCCTTCCTGAACCTGACAGGTCCAAAGCTTTCGTTGAAGGGGGAGAACGGCTCGAACCGTGCAAATCGAAAGGCAGCACAGCCCCGAGCTGCAGCTTTAAAAGCACAGGGAGCATTTTCCCGGTTGATATCGTGAGTAGGAACAGAGCGTCTGGCTGAGCCCCACAGATAAGGAGCCCTGCTCTCCAGATCCAGTTTTGGCTGCTCCCTCCTCCCCAGCCAACGCTCCCGTTCCCCCTCACCTGCCCCACGCTTCTGAGCAAAACCGAAGTGTGAGGCCAAGGCTGAAGACGAGCAACAACCTGAAGCAAGCAGGACTTGTCACCAGCACACCTCCGGGCAGCAACCTCCGCCGCTTTTATAAATGCTCATGAGAAAAACCGTGCCTAAAGCAGAAATGAAGGCCACAAAGGCGATGCCACCGCAGCTCGTCCACTGTCACCGCCCCCCACGGCTTCTCAGCACCTCGAAGGGGCGACGCCGCCGCCTGCCAGGAGGGCGAGCAGGCGGGACCCAGGAGCACCGCCCGACAGAGCCACCGGGGTGGCATCGCGGTGTCCGGGCGGGACGGCT
>NW_010167606.1:0-1064 GCF_000695765.1 Mesitornis unicolor | reverse complement strand
CTTCAGCCTCTCCAGATCACACAGCTCCCTTCTGTGGCATCCTGCCCGCATCTGAAAAACACCCAGGAGAGAAAGCAGCTGCGCTCGGGTCCCCAGAATCCGGACGATGGCTCTGCCCAGGGCCATGAGCAGCTGGGAGAGGCCAGAGGATCCAGCCAAGGATGTGAAACACAACCCTCAGGCTGCTGGCCAAGAGCTTTCAAATAGTTGAAGTCTCTGAAGCGATGTTTCTACGAGAACGATCATTTTCGCATCCAGCCGTGAGTTTTTGGGTTTAGATCTATGTCCAGAACGTGTCTGCTCCTTTATCCTGCGTCTCAGGAGCTTTGGTTTTCAAACCTCTTTGTAGCAATCACGGATTTGGAACATTTTTACAAGCATGCAGTGGATTGTCAGTACTTCCTCTGATTAGTAAAACAGGATTTTAATACAGGAGACAGCATCCCAGAGCAGAGAATTAAATAAAGACTGAATGTACTTACAGAGGAAACAGCAAAAGAAGAAACGTTTGCCCCAGAAATACATACGTACGTACGCATATACGTATTTAAAACAGATTGTGGTGTGTTTCTTTGCTACTAAAATTGAGTCTTCCTTGGATTGTTTCATTTCATTGTTTGTCTGTGGCATTTTTTAATGTGAAAAGAAAAAAAAAAGGAGGAATTCTGGAAAATCAGAAGCATAGAACAGCCCAGGTTGGAAGGGACCTGAAAAAATTGTCTGGTCCAACCTCTCATGGGAGAAGGAGTCGAGATGAGATTATCCAGCAGCCTCTCCATCTGCATCTTGAAACCTTCCAGCGATGGAGACTCCACCACATCCCTGGGGAGGGTGTCCCAGTGACTGACTGTTCTCACTGTAAAAAATCTCTTCCTTACACTGAGATGAAACCTCTCCTGGTGCAACTTCCACCCACTGCCTCTTGTCTTCTCCAATGCAGCTCCTTGTGAAGAGAGAGGCTCCATCCTCTTCATAGCTGGAAAACCATGAGGTCTCCCCCGGAGCTTCGCTTCTCCACGGAGAAGAGATCCAGCTCCTTCAGCTTTTCCAGAGGTTCTCCAGCC
>NW_010167605.1:0-1583 GCF_000695765.1 Mesitornis unicolor | reverse complement strand
TGGCATTAATTTTAATGGCCTTTTAATATTCGATGGGGGTTTGACGTTTGGAGACAGAAAAACGCACGTTAAAGAGGAGGTGGCGGCGGCGGCAATTTTGTTGAAGTCATTTGTAACGTTTGCCGTGCGTGAACTTCAAAGGATATTGTCTGTGCTGAAAAACTTGTGGCAAAACATTAAATAAATAAACTCTAAATCCAAAAACTTGACTAGCTGCATTACTTTACATCGCATTTTGATGTCTCAGAATTCCCATTTTTGGGATATTCAGCTCCTCCGCCTCAGCGGGGGCAGAGATTTGCTCCTCACACAGGAAAGGGGAGAGATATGGGGGCACAGCCGGGCTTTCTCCTAAGTAGGTCCCCTAATACCGCCCTACCTCAAAGGATCCAGTAATTAATTATTCCTCATAAAGCCCTTAAAGATGCTCGGGTTGGAGTTGAGATGTCAGCGCACGTTACATTGATTTAGCTGGAAAAGAGATGCTGAAAGGTGACTTTATGAGCCGTAGAGTTTCATTGGGGCACCTCAAGATGCTCCCTATTTATCATCTCTTTCTCCACCTAATAGACACATCGCGGAGATGTGGATTTAACATAAAATTGGGTTTAATTTCTCTATCTGTGAAAAGAAGTGAGCTGGTCCCCCCAGCAGGGAAGTGCTTTCAAAGTCGGGACGGACAAGCGCAATCCTCCTTGCTTCGCTTTATTCTCCGCTGCCCGAGCTGCTTTACCAGCATCTTGAGGAGCCCAAATAATAAGGCGCAATGTCTCCGCACGCAGCATGAAAAGATTAGACACGGCATTAGCAGGCAGGGATTTACAGCGGGACCGCTAATGCCGCCATATACCATAAAGGCAGAGCAAAAGGGATTGTAGTCTGCTCAAAAGAAAAAAGGAAGGGTGGGTTGTTAATCTGGGGGACAAAACCCTTCCTCTAAACCCAGCCCCATATATTCTGGATGATTATTTCCCAAAGCTGGGCCTTGTTCTGTTGATCCTTTAAACTGATTACCCAGCAAATGTATGCACTTTTCGAAACGGGCCCTGACAGACAGGAATTTCAGATGTCCTTTTTCATCAGCTCTTTGCCTTCCTGCCACGGTGCCAGGTTGCAGAACGCTTCTGCTATTTTCAAATAATGGGGAGATTCAATTGAAGGGGCGGCCGCATAATTTAGTGTACGATACTTACAGCACGTTCCCAAAGACTGCCTGCCTCCCTGGGCTGGAGAGCCTTGTTTACAATTGAGGAGATAATGTGGTCAACAGTCAAAAAAGCACCAAGAAAAATGGAAAGCGATATTTTTCTTGACACTTCAGGGGAATCCTGGAGTTATTACATAGGAAAGCTATTACAAATGTCTGTGCTGTGCCCTAAACGGAGCCGGTGGCGGTGACAGCAAGGGGAAGCGGTGCCTGCTTTGCAATGGGGCTTTGCTGGGGGGAGGCATTTTCCTGACTGAAATGGTATTTTATTTCTGTGTATGTGTATATATATAGATATATGTATATAAAATATCTCTCTCTATATAGATATATAAAATATCTATAGATATATATGTATAAAATAACTAATATCTAT
>NW_010167604.1:0-17299 GCF_000695765.1 Mesitornis unicolor | reverse complement strand
CCGCTGCAGGTCTCCTCTGATGGTTATGGAAGTCCCAGCTCTCTTTTGTTTTTTTTGGGATGAAGCTGCAGCCGGGCTTAAGCTTAAATTGTGGTGAGGATTGACCCCTAAAGCCGGGCAAGGCCGGGATCATCAGGGCCGGTGCCAGAGAGATCGAGGCATGCCCTGCACCCCCCTTAAATACATGAATTCGCAGGGGCACTGATTGGGTTGGCCCTGGTCAGAGGTGGGTCTGTCAAAGGCAAAAGGGGGAGCTTTTCAGGTAGCTTCTTAAAGGGCCATCTCCATAGCCCTTCCCCCATTACCAAAGACAAAACCAAAAGCCCCCTCACAAAAAACCCAATACACATCTATACTGCATCTGCAAAGATGAATGCTAACATGCATAGTCAGAGAGACAATAAAATGTAAAAAAACCCTTTACATTTTCTTTTAAAAATCACGAGTGGAATGTGTTTAGATGGCCATACCATCAAATAGAAAAGAGAACAGTCAATTTATGAAGAAAAACTGAAACTTTATGGCCAGCATCAAATTCATTGCCAAAATCAACTGAGCCACCTTTTCAGACCATAGTCTGTGAATCAATTTTTCCCTTCCATCATCAAATAAATGACATATAATATCAATGCTCTTTGAACAGAACAAGGTTAATCAAAAGGTAAATAAGAAGCACCAAAGAACAATAAAAGTTAATCATGACGCCATGCGTTCACAGAGAAATACAGACTAATGCACATAAATCTCTCCTCCCCTTCTCTCAAATCTCAAATTATCTCTTTTTAAAGGTAGATATCAAATATTAAGCACCTTCCATCTCCCAAATATTAAGTATTGTCTATCCATGGAAACAGAAACCCAAATGGTGTTTAGCTGCTTGCCAGGTTAAACCATAACAATAATGTTTTCCCTGTAAGTTTTAATGAAATAGAATTTGACTCATCTTGATGATTAGTGTTAATGTGAGCAAGATACGAAACATTTTTAATTCCTTATCTTTAAATTTTACTCAGTGCAGACCACTAGGATGCCCATAGCTGTTTAAGGGTTTACTGATCAGGAACAATTTGCTCAATCAAGTTGAAGTGAGGCAGTGACAGACAGCATTTTTCCCTCCTGTGCTAAAAATAAAGAGCCAAACCCCTCCTCTCCCTGCCTCAGCAAGCAGCTTTTCTCCTCAGCTTTCTTCCCTTCTCAGCCAAGCTTCCTTCAGCTGTTTCAATCTCCTTTAGCCAGTCTAGCAGGAGGGGTAAATATGTCTGCTGGTATAGATAACTAACCTGGGCACCTGTATTGTTCCAGCTAAAGACACACTCCGATGCATGCATGCTGTGTATGCATTTTTTTCCTAGATGTTCCACTTTTAGAACTAGGAAAGGCTTTAATGAAGCACCAGCAAATGCCTTGACACTGATATTCTACTTTCCCTTTAATATTTATTCTTCATTATTCATATTCTCAAGTACTCTGCACCTGAACACACAGACTGGAAGCTGGAGAGAAGAGATACAGAAATCACAGAATCATAGAATCACAGAATATTAGGAGTTGGAAGGGACCTCGAAAGATCATCTAGTCCAACCCCCCTGCCGGAGCAGGATCACTTAGACTAGGTCACAGAGGAACATGCCCAGGTGGATTTTGAATGTCTCCAGAGAAGGAGACTCCACAACCTCTCTGGACAGCCTGTTCAGTGCTCTGTCACCCTTGCAGTGAAAAAGTTTTTCCTTATGTTCAGGAACCTCTTGTGCTCCAGCTTGCATCCACAGTATTTGAAAATGGCTGTGAAACATCACTTATTCCAGAAGTTGTGCCTATTACCACACTCCAGCAGTTGATCAGAAATTTCCTCTCTTCATTAACTTTGTGAAAGTTGCTAGCTTGGTTTCCATAATTGACGGGGAAAGGAAAGGATGAAATATGGTTTCTGTATTAAATTTAGACTGTTCAGCAAATGTAAAAAGAAATATCCATTTCAATGATCTTGCATTATACAGAAAATAAAGGTTTCCAAGAGAAAGGGAGGTTCTCAAAGAAAACAGATAGGAAAATATGAGAGACCTTTGTGAACAGTGTTAAACAAATTATAGAAACACTTTTGTTTCTCTTGTTGTAAAGTTAAAATTCCACGTATGAAGCAGATGGCCTGAATTTCCAGCACAGACTTGCTTTACCTATAGATATTGGCTATTTGCTAGCAAAAATAACACCTCCCAAATGTCTCACAACTGAATTACAGTTTTTAAAATATAGCAACTACATAGCCTCGTCATTATATTAGTGTATAATTTTTAAAACTGTAAATTATTTTCAACTAGAAAATGTGTAAAGTTACTATTTTCCTCCACAGTATTTCTTAAAAATAAAAAAAATCCTTTGATTTGCAGGCTTTTAGGAACAGGAGTAGTAGGCTGGTAGAACTGAATAAATTGGTTGGTTTTACTTTAATGTCCTTTGTACTTCTACTAAAAATCAGAAATGCCTTGAGAGAGCAGCAATTTAAAAAAAAAACAACTATATTAAACTCAAGGAAATCAGTTAAAGGTGCAAAGATACAACTTGGTGACATTTCTTTAAATGTTTGTTACATTTGTTCACTGACAACTGTAAAACACTCATTCATTTACTCTAACAAAAAAGGTTCTCCACTTTCAGTTCTTTTTGAAATACAGCAGTTCATGCTTCCATGATTTTAAAATAACAGCTTTACACATTTTATGAGGAATTCAATTCTGCCCAAACAAATTATGGTTTGTCTGTTTGTTTGCTTTAGAAAATCTACACCATTAGTCCTAACTACTATCAACAAAGTTAGCCATCTTTCAAAATTGCCCTTTCTTCAATAAATCAGAGTGATAGTTTAACTCCCCTTGTGTATTTGTCCTCTATAAATACAAAATAAAATTCATTACCTCTGTTCCCTTTAGGTGTGCTGTACTAGGATTATTTTCCTTCAAGCATTATGGTCCTACGTATCACTTGCACTGGATTTCATTTAGTCCTCCCTGAAGTTGCAAAGATCTTTCTGTCCTTTGTCCACATCTGCTAGACCATTTGAACTGATTGTCACTATCAGTAAGTTCGTGGAGTGAAACTACAGCACGAGACCCTACCCCATCACAGCACATTCCTCACAAACTCCGTTAAACAAAACCCATTAAAATGTTAGCTCCCTGGAAGTGTTCAAAGACAGGTTGGACAGGACTTTGGGCAACCTGATCCAGTGGGAGGTGACCCTTCCCATGGCAGGGGAGTTGGACTAGATGATCTTTAGGGTCCTTTCCAACCCAAACCATTCAATGATTCTCTGTGCTGACAGTCCATTTTCCAGCTGAGTCCATCAGCTGAGAAAATGGAAAATAACAGCCTTCCCCATTGGCTAAAATAAAGCAGGACTCCCAGATCTGGTCATGGTCTCTGTTGTGCAGGATGTCCAAGTGAGTCACCAGGACAGACACATTATCATATAATGTGAGTTATTTAAGTCTTGCAATCTATTTAATTTATGAAGCAGAAGTATCTACTTTGTTATTTTAGGAAAAAAAAAGCTTATTTTAGACTGATCATGCTTGGCAACCCTACTTCGTGAGTTTTGCTTTCTTCTGAAGTTTCATTAGGATGGGAAGTTGCTTATTGGCCTTCATTCTAGTTCTGTAGACTCAAGTGCAGGAAAATCAACTATTTAAAACCTGCCTTCCAAAAACTATGTCTCCTCCTTGCCAACTGGGCTTCATGTCCATAAGGATATGCCCCATTGTTACACAAGAAAGAACAGTTCCTCTTCCCCATTGTCTCTGTAGCACAAACATCACTAAGAGAAGTCTAAGAGAAGTAGGGCACCACCACTACTGAGATTCACATTTGCAGGCTAAGATTATGATCTGTTACTATCTCGATTGCATACTGAGAATGCCAAGCTGTTGGAAGAAGTACAGTACCTCTACGCCTGGCTGCAGCTATGAATTTCAGGGCCTAATTTTCATTTTGTTTTGGAGACTTTTTCTATCTTACACACATCAAGACTCTTGAAATAAGGAAATAAATGAGTCCATGTTTGGCATCCATGCATTTAATTTCTGCTAACCTCCTTTTAATGAAGTCCATCACCTATTTGCTAGCAACAACCAATGTGAAAGTGCAATCTAGATGGGTAAAAACAGCAATCAGCTAACACAGTACTGCATTACGTGCTCTACATCTTCTGCCACTGATATTTGCCAGGCAAGAAACCCTTAAATCATTAACTTTCTTGTTTCTGAGGAGTATGACATCTGTTACAGCATCTGTTCATACTAGGGCTCTATCAGCTAACCATCTGGAAGCTGAAGAGGTTCTCAAAGCAATTTATGTTGTTTTGCACCTTCTCCTGGGCAATAGGTCAGTTCTCCTATCCAAAAACAAATTCTCTGTGGTGAAATTATAAAGTTCTTGATCAGGGAAGAAGTGGTTAAATTACTGCAGACCTTTAGATCTGCTTTCCCAGTCCCTTCTGTACTATATGGACACAGTAACTTTGTTATGATTTCAGTAGAGTCTGTGTTGAACAGAATATTTGAATTCCTGGCTTCTAAGGATGCATTTCTCAGCTCTATGCACTCAGATTCCTGGTGCTGTTATTCATATCTGGGACCTCCATAGAGCAGAAAAAAAATCAGTAAGCCCAGCTGCCATTCGGAGCAGAATTTGCGTTGTTCAGAGGAGTTTGTCTATTTCCTGGGAAGAAGACAGCTAAAAGCAGAACTGAGTCATGAAATCGAGCTAAATCCTGTCTCTGCAACAGTCATCTCGCCTACATTACGAAAAACTCAAGAACAGCCTAATGACTACATTGAGCTTCAGATCAGTCACCTTACTTTTATTTCTCCAAAACCAAAATACAGGTACATATTTCATATAATAGAAGTTGCTGTGGAAATAAGTAAACTGGTAAGTACTTTCTTACCAATAGAGGGGTGTGTTAAGTAGCAATTTAAGTTATTAATTTATTACTGTCTTCAGCAACACAAACCACCTTAACACCACTCAGCGATTTTCATGAGAAATATTTGGAAATGTAATAGTACTCTGTTGTTCAGATAATGATAAAGGATTTGGAAAGTGCAGACTCTTTTTCCTGCTCCACTACATATGCTCAATGACCAGAGCAAGCTGCCCCATGCATGTCCTTCCCAGAAGGAAAGGCTCCAGAAGCAGGGTGCACCCTGCTCCCGCTCTGCTGGGGAATTGTAACACGACCAACATGCTCACCGAGACTTTGAAAACCAGAAGTATTCCTGAATTACATTGTTTAGAAATATATGTAGATGCTAATCTAGATGCTGATCCATAGCTAAACTCATGCTCAGCCAGCTACAGACAACATCTACACCACATCTGAAAACTCACAGATGTTTTTTTCAGACACTGAAGCTATTGAGATGTCCAGGTACTATGAAGTCACATAAAATACCATAAACAGCAAACGCCCATGAAACACACAAACCAGTTTTGCCTTTTATGGCTTCAGATGATGGCATATAGAACACTGAAATGCCTACCTCCAACTCAACATTTATATCAGATAGCTTCTTCCTTTCCCATATATTACAGAGGCTTACTCCTGATTGACCTCATTAATGTTTATAAATTTGTAAAGGGTGAGTGTCAGGAGGAAGGAGCCAGGCTCTTCACTGTGATGTCCAATGACAGGACAAGGGGCAATGGGTGCAAGCTGGAGCATAGGAGGTTCAACTTGAACATAAGGAAAAACTTTTTCACTGCAAGGGTAACAGAGCACTGGAACAGTCTGCCCAGAAATATTCTGTTCAACAGGCTGTGGAGTCTCCTTCTCTGGAGGCATTCAAAACCCACCTGGATGCATTCCTGTGTGACCTAGTCTAGGTGATCCTGCTTTGGCAGGGGGGATTGGACTAGATGATCTTTCAAGGTCCCTTCCAACTCCTAATATTCTGTGATTCTGTGATGAGTCAAAACCTCCCACTACATCTTCTCTAAATCTTTGTGTCTGCTACCCCAAAATATTTATCAGGCTTTGCTGTCCATTACAGATGTCCTTCAGATTTCAGTCATAATGTTTCTTGTTTGATAAGGATTACAACATTTTGCTCAAAGTATGTGATAAAGATAAGCCCATAAACAGACATTTAATCAATCCACCTGATTTTTTTTCCCAAGTGTTTGGTTTTTTCTTTAATCTGTCCAAGCAGCTCAAATCTTAAGGCTGAAACTGTCACAGCATTGTCTTAAAAAGCCATGTTAAGACTGATACAATTCAGCATCTCCTACTGTTTCACTTAATGCAACCAGTATTTTAAATATCTTTTGAACTTTCTATCTGCAAGAGATGATGAGCACAAATGGCAGCATTCAATTTTTTTTCCAAACAGTGCCTAGCATAGATGTTACATAGATGTCAATACTTTATCTAACTTAAAAGTGTAATCTGCTAATTACAGGAGTAAATGTTTACATTTAGACCATAGTGCCTTCAACACTTAGCTTCTCTAAACTTACAGGGATAACAAATACTAATATAAATTAAGTTAAACTTTCATCCAGCCCTCCCAACATTTTGCTGTGTTTAGGTACTGCAACAGTTTGAGATAAACTTAGTAGATGTTTGCCAATTATTTTTGTTAGTCTATTAATCAATATAATAGCTTTATTTCTTGCAAAACAAAATACATTTCTTAATAGAACATATATATTTATTTAGTGGTTGCAAAATACCTAACAGATTATTTATCTGGGGCTCTTTCAGTTACTTACAGAGGCTTTGCTTGCAGACAGTAATTTTTCAACCATTCTCTAAACCTCTTTCCCCCATGGACACAAAACATGCTTAAAGAAATTGAAAAAATAAAAAACTATCTGCAGACCACTAATATGATGGTTCAGCTACTAATTTCCTTCATACCAATGCGCACAACATCTTAGGGAACCTTAAATCACGGATTAATGGCATAACAGACTACACCAGCTTCTGTCAGTTTCTACTTATGTTGCTTTAATCAGGATCACCAACACAGGAAAAGCATCAGAGCCTCAAAACCCATTATGTTCTATTTTGTAAATGAAACATTTTCATAAATGGTAATACTGCAATGTGATACAAATACAACTTATGCATCACTGTCTCCCTCCAAACTAAGTATAAATCATCCATATGAACAACTATTGCTATAAATAAGTATATTAAATATTTTTATGATACAATTTTTTTTTTACTTAAAGCAGTCACAAACATAAAAATTTACCTGAAAATTACTGAAGAACAGTCTTCTCCAAACTACAGAATTTAGGTATTTCTTACTACATTAAGAAACTCCCAACATTTCATGGTTTAAACTTCATAATTAAGTTAAAAAATACTGAAATGGAATTGAATATGAAAATGGAACATGGAAATACTGAAACTGGTTAATAAACGTGCAACTCAGTTGTGCATCGCCTTTAAACAAAGGATGAGCAGACCAGAGACATCAATCTGCATATAAATAAAGTAGTATTTTCTACAATATCTGAAAATGCTAACAGGATGAGTTAGGTGACTGACTTATATATAAAATTATATTAAAATTTATATTAAAATACACATTTGTGTGTCTTTAATGTGAATTACTGCAAAATTCAGAATAGTGCACCAATTTCATTTTAAGATCAAAAAAAGAAATAACAGATTGGGATGGTGGTTCTGGCACCCTAAATTTAGAAATATCCTCTGCATGCTAAACTGTTCAAAATTTAAATTTTATTTCTGGAAACTAAATCAAAACTAGTGAATCTTCCATGGCTGTAAAGCCTCTATTTAACAGATGAAAAATGAAACTATAAGAATTTGACAATACTATAATACTACATTCCAGTTTTCTATTTTTAAGTCTTGCATTTACTTTATCCTTTGAATATAACTTGACCAAGGGTTCTTTTTAATTAATGACTCTACAAAACTTTGAACATAGAAAAATCTAAGCATTGAGTATTATCATTGTCCTAGAACTAGCAAAAGGTATTCAGATTCCAGCAGAACAAACACCCTAACAGTTTAAGAATATTACTATTTAATGTTCAGAAGAAAGATGTTAATATTCAAAAGAAATATCACAACATGCAAAACATCTTAAAGATTCAAATGATCAAAAAAGATGGCAAAGACTATATCTTAGCATTTTTATTGCTAGCTTTTGAAGCACAGAAATAGTAACTTCTTAACTGGCTCTTATGAGTTTCATAGTTTACCGAGAGATTTTGTTCAGTGCCTCTTGGCACTAGACATAGAGTTAAAAGAAAAGTGCGTCTGGCCCATCAGCAGGTCTGGTTCCCTATCAGATTTCCACTACAACAACTCCATGATTCTTCTACTCTTTAATTTTTGTCACCAAGCTCTATGACATTAGTACTGCACATTTCTGATTAACAAGCTGTAAATCAGAGCACCCAAAGCAGAAATCACAAGTTTCTGCTTTAAAAACAAACAAAATTAAAAAAAAAAACAACCCAGCAGCAGAAAGCACGGGAGCTTGAGTAATCACAAAAGGGAAAAACCGAAGAGAAGTTGCAGAGATTACTGATTTCCACACTATTTAACCGACATTTTCCAGAATGAGAAGTAAAGCTGAGATTTTTTACATCAGATCCAAAATGCCCCCAATCCATAATAACCACAGATTTCTGAGGGTTTTGGGGTTTTTTTGGCAGGGAGGGTGGATCATTTGTTTGTTTTTTAAGGATAGCTGATTGACTAGATAACAAATTCTGTAACAAGTCAAATTCAGTAACTATTCCAATTCATTCGCTTTTTCATAGCATCAAGGAAGATACAGTGCCTTTTATAAAAAGGCACATAAGCTATAAATACTCTTATAATAAAAAAGGTGATATGCAGTTCTCAACATCTGAGATCTCAGCAAAGCGCTTCTCTTTGGTTATTAGTGAAAAACTACTATCCTTTCACTACTAGCAAATGATAGGTTATTCTAGATGAAGTCAGCTCCTAGTAGAGAAGCACTGGTTTGGCAGGAGTCAGAACAGGTGCACAGAAAGGTCACCTTAGATGCTGTGGCTGCTGCCAAGGTAATCAGCCGGCAAGCTGTAAGACTACCAAATCTGAGTTCTTTATTTTCTGTTGATACTTTGAGTAACTCAAGCTGTGGTGAAGCTTTCTAGTGACACTTTCCCAAAATTCCAATAGACTTCAGAGACTCTTACAGAGACAGTGACCTTGAATAAGGGGTTTGTACGAGGACTGACTGTTCAGCGTGGAGAAGAGAAGGCTCCGGGGATCATACTGCAGCCTTCCAGTTTCTGAAGGGGTCTTATAGGAAAGCCGGGGAGGGACTTTTTACATGGGAAGGTAGCGACAGAATGAGGGGGAATGGTTTTAAACTGGAAGAGGGCAGATTTAGACTAGATATTAGGAAGAAATTCTTTACTGTGAGGGTGGTGAGACACTGGAACAGGTTGCCCAGGTAAGTTGTGGATGCCCCCTCCCTGGAAGTGTTCAAGGTCAGGTTGGACAGGGCTTTCAGCAACCTGGTGTGGTGGGAGGTGTCCCTGCCCATGGCAGTGGGGTTAGACTTGATCTTTAAGGTTCCTTCCAACCTCGACCATTCTATGATTCTATGATTCTAGGATGTATGATTTTCACAATGATAATTTTTCTTATCAACTAGAGATAATGCTGTGCTGGTGATGTACTTAAATTGCTTAAATCCAGTCCTTTGAGTCAAAATATGCAAAAAAGATTTAATGTTTATAACACTACTCTTCTACAGTGCATTGTGCTTGCCACATTTGATCATAATATTTTACCTGCTCTCAGACCCAGGTTTTTAAGAACTTCAGACAAACAGAAGAGGAAAATCCTGTCTTCAGAGCACTTCAACTTTTCAGAATACTCAGTCTTCAGTTTATCACATGAATCATAGAAACTGACAAACCTAGTTGTTTTAAAGCTCAGTAACTAGTCACACAGGTTAATACTGAAAATAAAATACCCATCCGCAAAACATTTCAGGAAAGAAACCTCTGCCACTGCAGCAGACTATTAAAGACCAGAAGTGCAGATAAATAATTCTCTTCCATAATAATTTCACTTCTTTATAAAACAGAAAAAAGATGCTATTCATTTTCATAAGCATCTACAATTTTTATGCTTTACACAAATCCTTTTTTTTCATTTATCTGTAATCTCTACTTTCATATGCAGTAAGTCTCACCATGTACTAGCCACTCTAGTGGCTGATCTTACCTGATCCTATTAAGTCTGTTACTTTTTCCTATTGAAAAGCAGCCTAAAATTGGACAGAGTGTTCCAAATGAATACATTCTAACATATCACTTTCACATTTTTTAGTTTCAAACCTCCTCTTAACACATCTAAGAACCCTGCTTGTGTTGTCAACTCCTGTTGCTAGATGTAGTTAATGCTCAGATCAAGCTGTGATATTTTCACTGCAGGAAACAGTGACCCTGTAAGTATTGCAATCATATCATCAGTATCATCACAGAGAATGATGCATGCATAGAAGTGGATACCAATGCAGAAAGAAACACCTTTGTTGAATACATTTAATGCATTAGGTCCAGTTAATAATAGCCTGGGTTTGGCAATTTAAATATTGGACTTTCATTATTGTGGCAAGACTTCTTTTTCATTTACAATATAAGCCACATAGACAACCAGCAGGGATTGGGACACAACAGTCAAGGAATGTCTGTAAGAAAACCTTTCCCCAGGAGGACAGGTAAGTGGTGGCACAGGCCACCTGGGGGCTGTGCATCCTTGGAGGGTCTTGGATCCCGACAGGACAAAATCCTGAGCAGTCTAGTCTGACCCCACAGCTGACCCTGCTGTGAGCAGCTCCTTGCACAGGGACTCCTTTCAAGCTTCTTCCCTAGTGGAGTTGTCCTTTACTTGTCGTTCCTATGTTAATGCTGGGAAGAGGTAGAAGCTTTCTTGACATCTTTTCATGCCTTGAGCAGAAGGAGGAACAACCATGCCAATGACTTACCTTACAAATAATGAATTTCTACTGTATACAGTGATACCCAGGCTGTTTTTATTTTACTGTTTAATAAAAACTTATCACTGTGGCACTGAAGTATTACTCCTGTTTACAAAATAGTATGCCATCTCTGAAAGCAAGACCCTATCAATTTAAATTTAAAAAAAAAAAAAGTATTTCATAATTACATTAAGAGATTTGTCTAGGCTGAAGATTTCTCCTGTGGTACTCAATTTCCAGCTATATATATAGAGAGAGTTTATACATATATATATATAGAGAGAGAGTTTCTACTGCCTCAGAAATCTCTGCACTGCCCTCCATGTTGCAGTACAACAATGTGCTAATGCCAAGAAAGACCTGACTCTATGCCATTGCTCTTGTCAAATCAGCTCTACTAATATACACTTCAGATTATATCTAGTATGTCACATGCTTCACAAATAAAAGAAAAAAAGTCTTACAATTTAAAATTTTAGTATCTAATTGGCATGTAGAATGGTATTTTCCAAAGCAGAGTTTTGCTCTTATACCATGAACTGCAATGTCTACTTCCTGACTGAGTCACAGTGTAAAGGATGCTCTACACAAATGATTTGCTAGCAAAAAGGAAGGTTTGTCACTTTTGTGTTGAATTTTGTCAGATTTATGTGGCAAGCTTTTGGTAACAGAGTGTGAAAAGACACCAGAAGTTGCTTCCATGTCAGACACAGTCAGGTCCAGCTGGCTCCAAGACATATCCAGTGCAGAGCCACAAAGATGATTAAGGGAGTGGAGCATCTCCCTTCTGAGGAGCAGCTGACGGAGCTGCGTCTCTTTAGCTTGGAGAAGAGGAGACTGAGGGGTCACCTCATTCATGTTTATAAATTTATAAAGGGCAAGTGTCAGGAGGAAGGAGCCAGGCTTTTCTCTGTGATGTTCAGTGATAGGACAAGGGGCAATGGGTGCAAGGTGGAGCATATGAGGTTCAATCTGAACATAAGAAAAAACTTTTTTACTGTGAGGGTGACAGAGCACTGGACGAGGCTGCCCAGTGAGGTTTTGGAGTCTCCTTCTCTGGAGACATTCAAAACCCACCTGGACACGTTCCTGTGTGACCTAGTCTAAGTGATCCTGCTTTGGCAGGGGGGGTTGGACTGGATGATCTTTTGAGGTCCCTTCCAACTCCTAATATTCTGTGATTCTGTGATATCCGCCACTGGCCAAAGCTGAGCCCATCAGCGACACCGGTAGGAAGTCTGTGATAACATATTTAAGAAGTGGTAAAAAAACCTAGTACAACAGCAGTTGTGAGGGAAGAGTAAGAAAATGTGTGAGAAATAGCCCTGCAGACCCCCAAGGTTGGTGAAGAAGGTGGAGGAGGAGTTGCTCCAGGCACCAGAGTAGATTCTACTCTAGTTCAAGAACAGTATGGTGAAGCAGGTAGGCCCTCCACATCCCATGGAAGACAACACTAGAGAAGATACCCATCCTACATCCCATTGAGGACACCACATCTGAGCAGGTGGATGTGCCCGGAAGAAAGCTGTGACTCCCTGGAAAGCTCATGTAGAAGCAGGTTTTCCTGGAAGGACCTCTGATACCTTGGGGCACCCAAGCTGGAGCCATGTGTTCCTGAAGGACTGCATCCCATGGAAAGGACCCATGCTGGAGCAGTTCTTGAACTGTGGGAAGGACCCAGGATTGGAAAAGTTTGTGAAGGACTGTATCCTGTGGGGGAGACACTACATTGGAGCACAGGAAGAGGTGGAAGAAGGAAGAAGCAGCACAGAGAATGTCATGAACTGACCAAGCCCCCATTCCTCATCCCTCTGTGCTGCTGCAGGCAGAAGAGTCAGGCATGAAGTCAAGCCTGGAAAGAAGGGGAAGATGGAAGTGGAAGGTGGTTTCAGTTTTGGTTTTATTACTCAGTCATGGTTTAAGCCCAGATGGCAACTAAGCACCACACATTCTCTTGCTCATTCCTCCTCCATGGTGGAATAGGGAGGAGAAAATAGAAAAAAGGGTTCATGAGTCAAGAAAAGGACAGGGAGGGATTGCTCACCAATTATGGTCATGGCCAAACCAGACTTGACTTAGGGAATACAAAATTATTTAATTTGTCAAACAATCAAGCTCCTGAAGAGCTCCGAGCTCTTGGGCTGGGGCTGAGGCATGGGCAGTCTTGGCTGGCTGGCTGCATCAGGCCACCCAGGGCCAGAGCTGCACCACCTGCCCCACTCCATGCTCTGTGTCCCTCTTAAATATGTTATTCACAGAGGTACTGATCAGCTCAGTCCTGGCCAGAGGTGGGTCCAACTTTGAGACAGTGACATTTCTAGTAGCTTCTTACAGAAGCCACCCCTGTAGTCCTTCCTGTGCTACCAAAATCCCTGCCACACAATCTCAATATACTCATTATCATACTCTGTTATTAATTGGCAACCTTGGGACCACTGAAGTTCCTCAGTTCTTCCTTCTAGCATGAACGCTACGAAAAGTATTTGCTTACAGACCATACAGACTTCAGAACACATCTGAACTCTAAATATCTGAATTTTATGTTGTATTTACCTATACTTGGGCAGGATAGGCTTTCAGAGCACAGGTGAAGCCCTGAAAATTAAAAGTTAAAGGTGTTAACTAGTCTATTTTTCATGGTCAAAGAATAGAATAGGGAAGGGAGGGAGTTAATTTATCTAGGTTCCCTAGCTTTATACCTTTTGAAGTCTAATTAAGGTAAAGGTCATTCTCTGAAGTGGGATGAGCAAGCTTATTTTGTTCAATTTTTTTAAAAGAACAAACAGGTTTTGCTAAAATATTATGAGAATGATGATGTAAAGGCAACTTATGGAAAGCCATTTCAAATTCTCCAAACCTTAAAAAAAACAAAACAGCAAACTATAAACACAAAAAAACCCAAACAAAAAAAAAAACCAACAACAACAAAAACAAACAAAAAAAACAACAAAAAAGAACGGTCTCCAACCATTCAGACATTAAAATACCTTTTCTTTCTCAGTACCGTTGGTCAAATATGCCACAGCACTAGCCTTAAAATGCTTAACCTAATAACAAACAATTTCTTCTGTAAAATTACTATTAATATGTCTGTCTCAGAAACTACTAGCATCATAGATGATAAAAAACCAGAAAGGGAAATCACATATAGTTAGCTTTGAGAAATACTAAGCATCTGGAAGATGTCCTCTTTTTATTTAATAGGAAACCGAAGGTATGCAGCATCCTTGACATAAGGTCAAGGGAAGGAAATAAAAAAATAAAAACAATGTTAAGAAAACATACCCTTTTTAATTATTTCTGGCATTTTTTTCTTCTCTACCCTCTAAACCAAGCAATGAACATCTGCAATGCTATGCAAAGAGATTAAAAAGTAAGGCACACATGGATCGTCCAGATGGATGTCCTTCAGTTTGTATCAGCTAACCTGCCTCTAGTCATATTTCTGCAGAGGTATATGTGCATAAACACATTTTCCTTCACCATCATCCTTCACACGTATGCTCTATAACATATGAATGAAAGATCCAGTGATATAATCTGGATTTTTTGTAATTTTCATTCTACTTCATTTGCCAAAAAAACAAAAAAGAAAAAACCCTAAAACCCAAAACAGCGCTCCATGAATGATAACACAACACACTACTCCTTGGTTTGACACTCTCCATTACAGCTGACGTGGAGTGGTTGCCAGAACTTCCAGGCAAACCAGGAGCAACAGCTTTGGGTAAACTCTTTCAAAAAAAGTGTTCTGGCTGGCCTAGGGAGCAAACTGAAGGCTAAGTAGAGCTTACTTAGGTACCCATTTTGCAATGTTTGCAGTATTTCTGCCAAAACCACTTACACTGTGAAGATGCAAAACTATAATGCCTACAGTTGCCTTCAGAAAAGTGCAGGCAACCCAGGAGTCCTAGGAACCCACGAGGACATATGTTGTGTTATTTTCTCTGATTTGAAAAGCAGAAATTCCACACAGGAAGCCCTCTATGCAACTGCCTACAGACTGGGTACATTAGCACACCTTTTCCAAATGAACAAACTCTACTGTTGAAGGGCACTGCCAAGCCATCAAGGTAAGCAGGATGACCATGAGCCAGCACTGTGCCCTTGTGGCCAAGAAGGCCAATGGCATCCTGGGGTGTATCAGGAGGGGGGTGGTGAGTAGGTCGAGAGAGGTTCTCCTCCCCCTCTACTCTGCCCTGGTGAGACCGCATCTGGAATATTGTGTCCAGTTCTGGGCCCCTCAGTTCAAGAAGGACAGGGAACTGCTGGAGAGAGTCCAGCGTAGGGCTACAAAGATGATCAAGGGAGTGGAGCATCTCCCTTATGAGGAGCGGCTGAGGGAGCTGGGTCTCTTTAGTCTGCAGAAGAGGAGACTGAGGGGAGACCTCATTCATGTTTATAAATATTTAAAGGGTGAGTGTCACGAGGATGGAGCCAGGCTCTTCTCAGTGACAAACAATGATAGGACAAGAGGTAATGGGCACAAGCTGGAACACAGGAGGTTCCACTTAAATTTGAGAAGAAACTTCTTCTCAGTGAGGGTGACAGAGCACTGGAACAGGCTGCCCAGAGAGGTTGTGGAGTCTCCTTCTCTGGAGACATTCAAAACCCGCCTGGACGCCTTCCTGTGCAACCTCATCTAGGCGTTCCTGCTCCGGCAGGGGGATTGGACTAGATGATCTTTTGAGGTCCCTTCCAATCCCTAACGTTCTGTGATTCTGTGTGATTCTGTAAGAGGCAAAGGACAGTCTCAGAAATATCAGCCTGACCCAACATCATCTTCTCCAATAGTGGACAGTTCCCTATGGATGGGACAACTTAATTCCTGGAAAAACTCAATACTGTTTTTATGAGCATCAGGTCATGCTGTTCATCAGCTAAACTTAGACAACACATATGGGATGCAAGAGAAATATGTTGTAGCGCTGCCTACCTGAACAAGTACCACAGGGAGAGCAGGGAAACATAGCCAAGACTCATACCAGTGTTCTCTGAAAGAGAGCAGCTTTGTCTTTGAGGATTACACAAAGTATTCCAAATTGATTTCTTTTTCTCCTCTTCTCAAACACCACTTTGCTTCTTTAGGCCTAACTACTCACCTTATATATTGTCAGTTTGGAAATCTTGCTCCTGGAGTGCTAAGGACATTTGCATAAAGATCTCTGCCTCAAGATAAACACCATTAACAAGTGCAATAATTTAGCTTTTGTTAGTAATGGAGAAGTAGATCATTTCAGATTTCCATTTTTTTAATTTAAATGAAATTTAGCACAGAAAAAACCCAAAACATTTTAACAGTAAAAATGAACTATGTTATTACCAATGCGTTTTCATAAACTTGTTACAGGAACTTGCAACTGATAGGACTCAACCATCTCAACACACCAGAAAAGGATTCATAAATCCCATAAAGAAGAAATTAGTTACTCAGCACTGTCAGTTATGTTTAAAAAAAAGTAATCCACACATATATTCTACACAGAGCTAAAATACAGGCTGAAAAAGAACAATCACACTTCAAAATACTTGAAAAATAAATATTTCTAGGTGACATATTTTTATAGGTTTTTGGTTTTTAATAGGGTTCTTAAAGGTATTTTTCTTCAGGACTCATTGGCTTGATGTGTTGCTGATGCTTATTTCACAGAAACAAATTAAGCTGGGTACAACCTCACTGAGAAGTCATAGAGAGCTCAGAAAGGAATATGTTCATGAGGGTGAAGAGTAACTGCCTGAACTTTCTCAGCTGCCAAATACCAAACAAGCAGCAACAAAGACAAAATAAAATATATCTTACAGCTGCAAAGAAAAAAACAAAAAAACCTTCCTATAATTCTGTAAATACAAACAAATCAGTGAGATTTTTTTTAGCATGCTCTGATACATCCATACAGAGAGACTCCTCTGCAGGCTTCTAATGAAGAGTGAAAAAAATTCACCCATATGACATCAGTATGCAATTTGTTTCATCTTCCCAATTCAAAAGCTATTGACAATAATACCTTATACCTAAATTTGAGTTAGGTAGATTTTCCAAGCCATTAAGAGAAGACTGGCTAAACAATAGCCTAAATGCATCCTGTTTTATCTATACAGTTCAATAATGTTTCTAGAGCTTACATTCAGCACCTGCAGTATGCAAGTCAAAGGACCCGTCTGTAATAACAGAATCACAGAATATTAGGAGTTGGAAGGGACCTCAAAAGATCATCCAGTCCAACACCCTGCCATAGCAGGATCATATAAACTAGATCATATAAAACAGGAATGCGTCCAGGCGGGTTTTGAAT
>NW_010167603.1:47865-63806 GCF_000695765.1 Mesitornis unicolor | reverse complement strand
TGAAGGTCTCACCAGGGTGGAAAGTTTACTCTTGATATCCTTTATACTGGCCCCAGGGAGATAGCAGACTTCCTTATTAAGTGGATCTGGCCTCCATTTTGGGCCCTCTGCAACTCTCAGAAAGGAGTCACCCACAACAACGACCCGTCTATTTTTCTTCCTGGATTTTCTAGATCTAAGTCAGGAATAGGACATTGAATGTTGACATTTCTTTGCAACTGACAGTACTGTGGGCCTGTGAGATGATCACTACTTAGGCAGAACAAGATTTCTCCTGTGGCTCTTTGGGTGGCAATGGGATTTCCCTGGAGGTGGAAATGAAAGCAGATGTAGCTAAAGGAACTATGTTGACTGATTATGAACTAAGGCAGGATTGGAGAGAAACCAAGAAAGAAAGAGACTGATTCACTGAAAAGTCCCTATCTTGGGAGAGTAGAAGTATGGTTGTATTAAGGATGGTTAGTAGTGAGAAGAAGCTATGCAGCAAACCTCAGAGAACTCTGATTTAAGTCTAAAGGGCACCAAGGAAAGCTAGAAAGCACACTGGCCTAGTACAGTGGGAATTCATCACAACACAGCCTCACAAAAATCCTATTTGGATGACTTTTTGCCAGAGTTGTATCATCTTTGATTTTCTCTTGAGAACTGGCACTGCCACAATTGTAGCATGTGAAAGATTTTTGGAAGATTTTTGCATTGATGGAGTTCATTGATTTCTGCCATTGCAAGCAAGACTTTGCTTTCAAATCAGACTGTGAAACACTAGTCCTGGAGTCTGTTATTAATTTCTGATGTCATTAAGAGATGTCTTCTCTGTCTGTGATGCACTGACATTTGTTTTATAAGGCACTGACATGATTAGAACTTCGATTTTATTTTCTAGCCGAGAAGCTTTTCCCAGAATTCCCAGGAGAGATGTTTAAAGTCAGCTTCCTAAACGCATATTTTAGTCATCTAGTAAATGAAGTAATTTTTTAAGATTCTTAATGCCTCGTTTGGCAGTTACCAGCTTCTTGGCTCTTTCTTTGACCAGGTCATTTATTTCAGTGCCCAGTAACATTACTGGCTGTAGTAACTCTTGGCCTTCCTCCCAAGAAGAGCCCTTCAGCACTGTTCCACATAAAGCTGAGGAAGGCTAGATATGCTGCAAAATAGACAATTGCTCTGTCCACAGTCCTTCCTTCTCTGTTTTACCATGGTGTAACTCACCTACGTGCAACACCTGCAGTCTTCACCTTGGGGGTACGAAGAGTCACCCAGGAACGCAGCAGGTATAGATCAAAGGAGTGAGACTATTAGCAGTAAGGGATTTGAAGTTTGCAGCAGAGTCTTTCTTGAGTCCCTCCAAAAAAATTATGTGTTACTCTGTGCAGTTATTCTCAAAAACATCTTCAAAGTTTTCGGTTCAGTTTCAGTTTGACTTTCCAGAGGCCAAATTTGATACCTACGTATTAGCTGAGTGACCTAGTTCTCCTACCTGCACTGGACAGCTTATTGAAATACAGCTGTTGCTTCCACCACGAGTAAGGAATAAATGAAGAGGGTAACTAGGCTAGATTAGGCTATGTAAAAATATACTTCTTACTCTCCAGACTGAAATACTACAGCTTTTTCTGAACTCATGCCCTTTTTTCACATTGGGATGTTTAAAAAGCATCAGATAATTTTACAGCTTAGAACTAGGGTATCTAAAAAGAGGTGAACTTTACACCAGCTACAAAGGATCTCAGAATCAGACCTTATGTGTTTAATCTGGATGTGCAGAGGCAGACTGTTCCCCTGCTCATGCTTTGGTGCATTAACTAATCTTTAAAGAACAGGGATTAAGAGGAAGCTTTGCCCATGAACAGGTTAGCCCTGACTGTCTAGCCCTGGCTGCACAAATTCATTCAGATACCTTGGAGGTGTGTGGTACTGATCACAGTCCAGAGGCAGGATACTGGACTAGATGGACCATAAGTGTGAGCCAGGGCCACAATTCTCAGGTAAATTCCCACTGCAAAGTGTTACTTCTTTCTTGTTTCTTTCTTTTTTTTCTTTTTTTCTTCTTATTCCTTAAGTGGACATTATAAATTAGACTGTTCGTGTATTGCTACTGGTGAGTGGTAATTTGAATGAGATAGGTTTTTGTCTACTCTTACTTAGTCAATGCTCATCTTTTCCCTAGCTCTGGCTAGGAGCCTCTTCAACTAAGAGAGACAGAAGAAGATGTGTGTCTCTGTGTCTGGAGGGCTGGAGAGAAGAACCTGCCAGTAAATGGGGAAGGCTGATCAATCCTCCTGAGATCTTTTATCTTAATTCAGCTTTTATTTAGACATTCTAATACTGTTCAGTATAAAGGGAGAACTACTTCTCACCGCTAGCATTAGAAATAATAACACTGAAAACCTTTGTACATGTTCTTCTTTTTGTCATCTAAGTTACTAAAATACAGCAAGGGAAAATTCTGAACAGGATGAATGGAGCTGACAGTGTTATTTTATTTATCTATCTCTCTATATATAGATACAGATATATATGACTTCCACTATAACATTTCAGGCACTGATACCACCTGAGAGCTCTTTGTGAATGCAGCTCGTGAATTCTGCAGTAAAATTTCTCTCTTCTTCCCTTTCCTCTAAGCTTCCCCCGCCCCCAGAGAACTGACACGCTTTCCACTGACAAATGTTGAATGTAACTCCTGAGGATTTAGCATGTCAGGCTGTGTCTACACAGCTTAGGTTTCTATTATTACGCAATGGCTTAGAAGGCAGTGCTTTGCCACATAATTACAGAGCCGATCTGTATTAGGACCAGGAGTTTGGATGCCTCTTTCTGTACCAACTATTCGCCTCCCATCCTCTCAAGCCTCCTCTCTGACACTCTTACTCCTTCAGTAGCTTCTTTTTGCACCCTTCATTCCTCTGGTTTCTGATTAGCTTTCCTTTCCTGTGCTACATATTTGTTTATTTCAGAAGTGAAGGGTCGGACTGAGTCGTGCCTGTACGGATTCCTATGCAACACAGAGCTCTTGCTGTATGTTGCATCGTCAAAAGAGGTAAGAAGAAATTCCTGAAGCTGCCTGCTAGTTCTCTCTGGTTTTTCTTTTTTCCCTTTTTTTTTTTTTTTGGTGTGTGCACATTGCTTGTCTTACAAGCCGTGCATGCTCTGCCATCTAGAGCACTTTGTGAGATCACTCCAGTTTGCTGTTTTTCCTTTTTCCATCTCTGCGTGAGAGCGTGTGTGTGTGTATCTCCCCGTCTCTCTTCTCCCTCCCACGATACAATTCGACCCCCCTCCTAAACACACACGCACATACACAGGAGCTGGGCTTGCTAGTATGAACTTGAAGACTTGCAGTACCGAAATGCATGTGTTACCTTGAGATGCACTAGGATCTGAATGCTTGAAAAGCCTGCAGGCTGCTTAGTCCTCTGAGACTGGGTTTTTTAAACCAAACAAGAAAAGAACAAGTTATTCACTTTTTTCTTTTTTCTTCTTTCTTTTTCCTTTTTTTCTTTTTTCTTTTTTTTTCTTTTTTTAATCCTTTCCCTTTTTTGTGCTTTGGATATTACTGAAAAAGGAGTATCAGGGATTCACACCCTTGGACTTCACTGAATCAGGCTGCATCTGACAATCTAGTCTGCATTTTGGTTTGCTAGAAATCAACCAGGATTTTTCTGATTATATCTTCATTTGAAAAAAAGGATGCATGGCATAGAAAGAAGGTGGAAGTGCCTGTCTGAGAGTATTTTACTGAACCTGGGATAAATGTTACTTCTCAAAGGTAAGTACAAGGGTTTCTTTCATATGTATATATAAACTATATAGCTATAATATAAACTATGTATAGTTATGTACACAAAACATTTATACACAGTCACCTCTGATGGTGTAACTGTCTCTTGTTGTGCATTTTAAAAGCATTGGAGAAATGTATAACTTTACCTTCCTTTCCATGCTAGCCTAGATAAGATTGTTCATGTAGAGCAATGAATCTCAGTTTGGTTTCTGCCTCTCTCAGCATGAAAAGGCAGTTCAAAAAGAATATTTATTTTTTAAGTACCAATAGGGATCTTTTTCATGGCAGTTTTGAAAGAGTGATGGAAAGAGGTTTGAAAGAAAGGATAATAATTTAGTTTTTAATACAGGAAAATCAGCAATAGAGTAACGCTGTGAAAGTGATTTCAGTTCTCTGGAGGAATTAGTAAATCCTGCAAAGCTAAGGAAGAACTTTGCTGAACAGATCAACTCTGCTGTATATAAAACCACTGAGTAAAAGAGTAGGGACCTTGGAAAATGTCATGTGAAGAAATGGAAGGCATAGAGACAGTTAGGGAAGGGAGTGAGGCGTTTGAGAGGCAGTGGGCACCCACTTCAGTGTCTGCTGTCACAGGGGTTGGTGTTCTTGGTAAGGTGATGCCACTGATACTGGACATCCAGAATTGGCAAGGTGGGCATGCAGAGAATGGGGTACACAAGCATGTATATGCTATGTCATGCAAGTCTGACGTCATCAGACATATATGCTCTCTGCAAGACTAAGTGCACTGAGAATTTGGGTGGGGGAAAGCATCTAAATGGCAGCACAGGACCAGACGTAGCAAAATGGAAACTGAGTCTCTCACTGAATTGCATGGACACATGCACACTTTTGCATCACAAAACAAGTGCATGACTGAATTAAACAAGGAAGAAACTAAAGGAGGGAGCAGACATCAATGATTTAGTCAACAAGTCCCAGTATGATGGATTAGTAAACTGGAAATGTAAAGTGGTCAGTTAGGGTAATGTATGCAAGGAAGGGTTGTTAAAGTGGCTAACTCCTTCCTATCCAAAGGAGACAAATAGCATTGATTTAAAGTAAGAATAATTTTTTGCCTTTAATCTTTCTGGGGCAATGCCATGGAGCTACTAAGAAGAGTAAGGTTTATTTTACCTACCCCATCTTTGGGATTAATAGGACAGAATAACTCTTCTGACAAGGATAGACTTAAAAAGGCCAACAGTAAGCATCACTTCAGTTTATAAAGTCACAGTTAATTAAATTGACACTTCTTAATTTATTATAAGATTGTCACTGGTATTTTCCATTCCTCAGGAAAGAGAGAACATTGCTATGCAGGATATCAATTTTCTATTGGACCTTGCTTCATACAGAGGCTGTACTAAGGCACATTTGAGCCTGTGGTCAGAAGGGAGACAGATAATTACTTTTACTCTTGCCATGTTTCAGGCTGGCTACAGTTGCATTGTTTACAGCTTGCCCTGGGTTGGTGGTTAGTTTGCATTGCCTATAGATCACCACTTGAGCACAACAGAGTGCTTTGTGTATGTGCTCTGCTCATAGATGGCTTGTCGCCGCAGCGCAAAGCAGAGCTTCAGACCAACCCTGAAACTGCTACTAATTCCCAGGGAGAGAGGGGATGCAATAAAAAATAAACAACAATGCTAGGAGACAGGAAGAAAAAAGTCATTATGCTCAACCAAGCCTTTTCACCCTATGAATCACAGCAAAGATCTGTGTCACCTCTCAGATCCCAGGCAGCATCTGTCCTGCTCTCCCCAGGACAGCTCTGTTGTCTTTAGGGTGACTCTGGACCCAGTGCTCCCTGGTATCTGGCTGTGAAAGGTGCTGGCAGGCAGGCAAGCAGGCAGCCATGGGGACACCATGCAGGGTGACAAATGTGATCCATCCTCAGAGCCACTGTTTCTGCTGCCCTCCCTGCTCCATACCACTCTTCAACAGCACTAGCACTTCTTGTTTTAATTTACATTTGGAACATAGCTGATTATATTTCCCAATGGGAAGTACAAATGGCGCATGCAGCCTTGCCCTACAGCCTCTGCTCTGCCTGCTGCCCAGGTCGATCTGAGCTGACAGCTCCAGGACAATCCCTGTCAAAGTGCTCTTGCTGCCTCTCTTTGCAGAGGACTCTGGCCACTGACTGAACCTTTTTCCTGTGGGAAAAAGAATACCTCGAACAACAAAATGGGAAGCTGATTCAAAATTAGCAAGGTTTAATTGGTAGTAGGCAGGAATATACTTCAGGTGATTTAGGGTTAATCTGACTCCCTGGTGAGGGGTTGCAGACTGGTAATCCTCAAGGCTTCAATTGCTATCCACCCATGCAGAGGGTATAGAGGGGGTCATGACAGTGCCTAGTCACCCTCAAGCCTCTTTTTGCATTGCTAATGCATTTCAGCCTTGACCTATAAAGATCACCTGTGGGAGAAAAAGGGTAGTTTGTTCAAAGTGTGTAACTCAGGTTTCTTTCTGCCCAGAGTTCTCAGCCTCACTTTCTTTGGGATGGTTGTAGTGTGTTGTCACGTGTCTGCTTTTGTGGAGAAAGTAACTGTCCCCTAGGTGTTGGACTGGAAAATAATAACATTGCTTATGAAAGGCAGAAATAAGACATCCGTATCTCCTTCAAGCCAGTCCTGATGACTGTGGAATCTATTGTACACCACCATATGGACCACTGCTCTATCCCTTATGGTCCCTCATTGCCTTAGCCACGTAGGCTTTGATTATTGTGACTAAGGGTCTCACCAGGCTGCTGGGATTTACTCTGTCAGAGTCCAGAGGCCATGTGTGGCCTGAGATTCAGCCCCTCACAGGGCACTGAACAGTTTCCAGTCATCAACTGAAATTAGTGACAAAAGACAAGGTTTCATCCAAGTACTCTAGAATAATAACAAAACCCACAAATCACCCGGTGTGATGCTGCACTTCAGTGAAAGGTCAGCTGTCAGTGTCTGCCCTGACCACCTCCACCCAGAATTCACAGGAGGGAGGGAAGCTCATAAGCAGTACTTCTGTTTCTAGGAACTCAATTTACCTTCTGCATGGGTGGCTGCCAAACCTTGGCATGAAATTTACAGAGATAAATATGTCATTAAAAGGCCCACAGTGATGCCACATTGAAAACTGGGGACAGGGCACATCATTTAGAAGTATTTCTGCTTCCATGAGAGCAGCAGTTGTCTCCATACTTCAGAACATTTGCATGACACTGTTCCAAATTTTTCACTCTTCCTGTCATTTGCTCTGTCCTACCCATGGTTCAGGCCTCTGATGACAACCTCATCTTCATGGGAAAACATTTATGACAAATCCAAGATGCCAAATTTGTCATATGAAATGAGCAGTGGTAGCAAAAGTCAAAAAATGTCTTTTCAGTGAAAAAAATGTTGATTTGAAAACATGAGAGAAAAGGAAGAGATGTGCTGTCAAGATATGATCCTATGCATAATCCCTATTGACCGCCATAGAAGATAGAACTGAGTGGGATTTTTTCAGTGACAAATGTTCTTGTTTTCCTCAGGAAAATATAGATTTATCAGAACAAAATATGATTGGAAAATGGTCAGTTTTATGAATTTCCTGACTGAAAAAAACCTGTATGGAGAAAATTACCAGAACATCCAATCTTACACTTTTCTGGAAGATAAACTTTATTTTTTCTTTCCAGTTTGTGCATTTTGTATGAAAATGGAAAATAATTCATATGAAACTTGATCATAAAAGGACCTGAGCTCAAATCCCATTTTGCTAAATGACAAGCAAACCTGTCAGTTGAACTGGAACTAAACTCTTCTAGCTCATTAGAAGGCTTGCATACTTTCTATCTCAGTTTAGGCCAAAGAAATTGTAAGCACTTACATTTCAATTCATGGGACCAGAAAACTTTTGTCTGCCAAGCCCTACCTTGAAATGAATTTACTTGGTCAAGTGGGATTATTCCAGGAGCATCTTGCCAACAAGTGCTGTGGGATATCAAGGTCTCTGAGAGTCTCCTCTTGAAATCATTCTTCCAGCTATGGGGAACTTATGTGCTGAGAGGATATGCCAGCTAAATAAGAGTAGACATGAAACGATGGCTGCAGCCATTGTATGAGTGGTACAGTACAGCATCTAGGAGGCTTCTGCTAATCACTCCTCAGGAATGAAGTGATCTCTAATCCTGCAGCAGATCTGCTATCAATGTGGTGTTATGGAAAGAGGTGAGATAAGGAGAGGGCCCTTGAACAGCAGTAAATCGAGGGTCCCATACTGTGGTTGGTCAGAAGGTGAGAGGTAGGGCTGGTGCATCCCACTGCATACCAAGATAGGTTCTGAGCAGAACAGAAAACTGGATTAAGGACAAAATCAGCAGAAAGTACATGATGGCTGAAAGTACCTCATCTATTTTAATAGCACTAATGTTACACTGAAAAACCCTGGAAAACATGTGTGTGGCACTGGTGCAGGAAACTGTCAGTGTGACTCTTTCCCTGAAGATGGAGGAGGTAGGTCAGGGCTGAGAAGAAGTCTTTATGTGCAGGACTAAGACAAAATGCTGCAACTGTCCAGTTAAAACTATAGAGTTTGAGTTGACCTAACTGGAAGAAGGACATACTTCGGAAGACCTTACTATGACCAAGCCACATGAATTGTGGAGATCAGACATGTGATATTGGAGGAAATAACGAATTTTTCCTCTCCTGCCTTTAGAGTCGCAATTTGCTTTGGCAGGCTGGGGAGCAAGGAAGCTCAAAACGGCACCAGGTGCAGAGTCCTTAGCCATTCTCTCATCAGAGAAAGCTCCTCAGAAAAGCTTCAGTGAACATGTCAGTCAGAATGAGTAATCCTTCTTTTGTTACAGCCTAAAGATAAAAATTAAGAACAGGAAAGGAGAAGAGGATGTCTTTAACATGCCACATCCTCTGTTGCAGTGGCAGGACGGGTGGGTTGTGATATCAGTGAAAGGGCATCACCTGTATGTGTGCTAGGAAGGAAAAATTGACTGCACCAGAATTTATATCAGATCCCTCTGTTAACAGCCTTAAAAAAATATATCTGCCATTTCAGTACAGAATAAAAACAATGAGCAGTCAAATGGCAAAAGGAAAAGTCAAGAGGATAAAAAGTGCCTGTCATGGCTCACTCAGCAGTCCCTGTCTGGTTTGAAAGCAGCCAACAACAAATGTCTGTCTCCTCAAAGATAAAAATCAAAACCTTCCCAATCATTTCAGTAGTCATTTGATCTCCTTCCCTTTGTGAATATTCCTGTGACTAGGTAAATACATGTGATACTCAGAAAGCTCTGCATGGTTTGTATGTTAAACAAATGTATTAAACTTGAAAAGAAAAAGGCCAAACTGTATTGGTAGAACATAACTTATCTGGACTAACATTTTGTTGGTTTCCTAAATTGATGGCTAGTTGGCATTTTGTACGAGTTATCTCCAGTGAAAGTGAATGTTATCACTGCTGCTGGCAGATATTTACTTGATTTTTTTTTTTAATAAGGGTACAACATTGATTCCTTGCTCTCCAAATTATTGACTGCCCTTTCTCCCTGTAGTCAGGTCAGATAACTTATCTCCTATGGTTATGTTGAGTAGAAAAATGTGTTAGGTCCTAGACAACTCTCATGGAGGTGAAGATCAAGGTTTTTTTTGCAGGCTAATTATAATCAAAATATCTTGTAGTTATCCCTGAAAAAAATCTCAGATTGCTTGACAAATACTACTGTGAGGCATGTATGTATTTTCTAATCCAGTTTCATATAACCAAGTAGCACAACAAGCCATGAATGCTTCAGTTGACAGCCACTTTGCAAGGGCAGTTCAATTTTTCCTTCCTTTTCCACAGCTACCACTTCTGTTCACAGCCCCCTAGGTTCATTTTGACATTGATATCTCTCTGAGGTGAGGGGGAAGGTTGTTGAGAGACTTCACAATTATATGGTGTGTACAAGAGTCTCACAGAGGGTGAGCTTGCCCCTGTCCGTGGTCTCCCAGCACCCAACACTGACTGGACCTAATGGTCCTTCAGCTGGTGGGAGGAAAAGTTTCAGGTGCCTCAATAAATGACATTTTCTTTCAGATCTAGGGGTGGGTGACAACAGTTTCATATGAACTGGAGAGAACTGGCCTTACTGACAGAGGGTCATAGCAGAAGACTTGAACAGCAGTCTGATGGTTATTTCTGAGAGCAAAGGCACTGAGGGCAAAAAGGGTCATGTCTGGAGAAAGACAGAAGAAATTTTGGTAGGGTGAGGGGGAAGAGAGAAAGAAGAATCAGCAGTGACATAGCTAAGAATATGTCTCAGTCTCTTTAGATATTTGTATAACCCTTCCTGCTGCTGAGCCAGAGTGCCAGGCTAAGCTAAAGAAGGGCTTATGATATGTGTCTTTAGTCACACTCACTATACACAGCTGATCCCTCCTTGAACCACAGTGGAGTGCTTTATTTGTCACATTTAACCTGTTTTAGCCTTTTGACGAACATGGAAAAAATTATTCAAGCCCTTTGTGTATTTGTTTGTTTTGTCTTACTTTCACCCCCCTGAATCAGTGATTGGAATGAGGATTCTATTTATTTATTTTTCCTTAGCACTGAACAAAGAGTTTCTTATCATCAGTGAGCAGATGAGTCATTCATTAATAAATATAACTCCTCCCCTCAATTCTTAGTAGAACCTAGCAACAAGCTTTCAAATTAATGTGGGAAAGACTCTACAACATGACAGGTCCATCTTCATATGGTATCTTTTCCAGAGAGAGTGCAATTGATGGACTGAGAACTCTCTCTTCTGTGTTGGATATCAAATGGTTGCTTTTCATGCCCATCTTATGGTTTTGTTCTCCTCTTTGACAATTTTTTTCACCTGTTTAATACTATGAACAGCATAACAAAGGTCTGTGATGACCCTGTGGGTTTGTGGCTCAGGAAATTTTTCTGCATTTCATAGAATCATAGAATACCAGATTGGAAGGGACCACAAGGATCATCTAGTTCAACCTCTCAAGGTAAAAGTATAGTTTAAATGAGTTGAGACAGCACCCTGTCAAGCTGACTCCTAAAACTGACCAATGTAGAGGAATTTACCACTTTTCCTGGGAGATTGTTTCAATGTCTGATTGATCTCATGGTAAAAACATTTCTTCTGGAATTCAATCAGAATCTCTCCAGAAGTTGTGTCCATTACCCCCTGTCTTTTCCATGTAACTCTTTGTGAAAAGTAAGTCTCCATCTTCTTGGTAGCCACCCTTTATGTACTGGTACATGGTGATAAGGTCCCCGCTAAGCCTTCTCTTCCCAATGCTGAACAGGTCAAATTTTCTCAGTCTTTCTTCATACAGCAGGTCTTCCAGTCCTCTGATCATCCTCATCATCCTCGTCATAGGCACATTTGAGATTGTGCCTAGAAAAGGAAGAAATCCATCCTGCTGTGAGAAAGCCGAGATAGAACATGGTGAATTACTGAGCATTGGTGACTTGTACTCTACATTAGTGTCCTGCCACAGAATGGAAAAATCAAAGTTATGCTGCATCCCATCTCACATACAGGATTTACATTTAAAAATAAACAATACCCTCAGGCCAAGGAACAGCTGCTGCAGTTCTTTCCAGCATAGCTCATTGAGCTCGTCCTCTCGTTTGACACCATCCTGAATTCCCATGTTGCTGTAGTTAGTGTTAAATCACAGACAGATCACGTAGTGACCTAATTGAAGCTGAGTCCTTGTTGGAATAGACTTTACACATGCAGGCTGTCGGATATACAAGCCCTTACACCATCAACCCATCAGACACCTGAGAACGAGGTCTTTGTTAGACTGTGCTATCTATTTCTATTAATTAAAGAGATTTCTTTACTTACTTTATGTTAGTCTACTCATGCTTATTTTAAGGAATTCCTTTCAACTCTTTTTGTTTTTTTAATAGCATGGATTGTTTTATCATGGAACTGTGATGAGCTTAGTGCACACATTAAAAGTGCAGTTTTCTACAAAAGTCCTTCTATTATGGAAATCAAGCATCTTTTAGGAAAACCTAAATAAAAAGCGTCCCAAGTTTAGTGTCTGAAGTAGTTGCACTCACACGTTCTCACAATCATTCCCTCTTTTTTCTTTATATTGACAAGTATATAAAGAATAAAAATTAACTCTGCAGACAGCTGTTCTTCCTAAATATGTCTTGTCTTGCTGGCTTAGGTAAAAGACAAATTGCAGCTTTAGACTAGATTTGTGCAGCAAATCTTAGTCCTCAGCAAATCAGGTCTGTTTTCAGAAGTCTGTTTCTTAAGTCACAGTATTTCAGGATGGAAAGCCAGGCTGTGTTCATGCCCCAAGCTGATTATGCCATGTTTGCAGAGTCTTTAGTCATAGATGGCAGTAACATCTCAGAACAAAAGAACACAGTTTTGGACCTTTTTTTCCCTTCCTTCCATTTCTGATTGAATTTTCAGAGCCTTTCTGACATTTAAACAAAGCATTATCTGAAAGCTGTTTGGAAAGAATTAATATGGGATCTCAGATTGACATTCTTAGAATAATTTCCCTGTTGCTTCAAAAGAATCTTCCCTGCAGCTGTAAATTTATCTTATAACATATCTTGGGGTCCTTTTATTATTGGGTTCTTTTCATGTTGTTTATTTCTGTAGACTTACCAGGAACAAAAAAAAGCCACTTGCCTTGCCAATGCACAGTTCTTTTTTTATTCTCTTGTAATAGAATAACAGATATTGCTGAATGCTTATATGGCATCACGTAGTAAAATCATAATGATCTCAGATAAGAAAAGGACATATGAATTTACCAAAAGGCATTTGGAAACTGATAATTCAGGAGGAAGATGATTCCTTATAATTCTGTTGATACATGCTAACCTTTGGGTGTCATTAAGTGATATTGGTCACTTGGATTCTCATTATTTTTTCTGAGGTTTGTTTGACAAGTGTGATATTCAAATTCCCATGCTTTCAAGTGCTTTAGTCATTCAGAGAAGCAGCAGCACCCATACAACATGTGATTAGGATGACCAACAATCTGAACACAACATGAACAGTGATTAAGCAGATCATGAATATTAGTAGCTGGCAAATCACACATAGCTAGAATATGAGGGATTTGTTTGCCACATATATATGAAACAATTGAGATTAAATAAAAAGTAAAGTAAGGATTAAATAATAACAAGTATTTTTTGAAATCAATACTTCTAACCGCCATTAAAAATTAATAAAAATAAAATATAGACCATATAGCAGTAAGTGCATTTTAATATTGATATCCACTAAATTCTGTCTTTCCAAAGGGAAAAGGATGGCAGTACCAGCCTCTGTGACATATATATAAGTATAAATACATATTCATTTATCGTAGGTCAAAAGCAGAAAAAAACACAGGGAGGAAGCATAACCTTGTAGTTAAGGCTTTGGTCTTAAAGTCAAAAGATGCCTGCAAGAAACAGTTTATGCAGGACTTTGTAAAATTTTCCAAAAGCACACACCTGATTGCAAAGAAGAAAGGATGATGACTTTCATGATTGTAATTTACCTAATTTTGGAAATGTTTCCCCCTTTTGTATATTATATGTTATGTCACTTTTGAAACGGAAATGATAATTTGAAATGAAATGCTCTGATAACTCACAATTACATTTCCACTCCAGAATCAATAAGTATTTTTGGATAGGTTAAATAAGTCGAACTTAAAGTATCTTCCTTCTGTTTGAATAAAATATTGCAAGTCGTCTCAAAAAAAATATTTTTTTCCTTTCTATCCCTTTCAATTCCTTTTTTCAAATCATTAGACGTATCTGTTTATATATACATGCTGCATATGTGTGGGCATATGGTTAGAACCACTCTTGGCCATAGGCATAAACTTTGCTTTTCATTTCTGCTTTTGTAATAGGAGATAATACAAACCTATGCCAGGGACCTGTCTTAAGCTTAAGCATACTAATGTTTATGAAGTGTTTATAGACTAGTGAAGATGAAGGATATACTCAGGGAGTAACTCTGTGTTGGCAAAAGGAGAGACACAGCTCAGTGAGAGCTAGTGAGGAATTTCCTATCAACTTTTTTCACTAGATAATAGGTTTTGTCCAAATTAGTTTACTGGGTATGTTGAGGAAGCAGGCAGGGAGGTTATTCGGCAACAGCTTCTTTGCCTTTTTTTTATATTTTATTTTTAATTTTTATTTTTTTTATATTTTCAGCTGGAATGTTTGTGGCATTTGTTTTAAAACAAAAAATGACATTTTTATCATGTGGAAAGATTTAATGTGTCATTTTGTCCTATTTTTACAGAAAATTTTACAGAAAATAAGCTTTTGCTTATTGGACACTCTCCAAATTATAATTAGTCAGTCTAATCTAAATAAGCCAACCTTGTCTCTCATTTTCTGAATAAAATCAGGATTTCATAACATTTTTAGGACTGCCCATAGCAGTCCTAAAAACTTCTTATAGAATTTTTCTTTCCTTCTTTCTCATTTTTTTTTTTTCTTGCTGTAATAGGTCTGTTCTTTGTGGATGGTTATGCATAAAAAGAACAGACAGTTCAATGACTCTTCCAAATAAAACAGGCTGTAAAAATGCTGAATTTGCTTTAAGGTTCACATGTTCAGATGTAGCGTCAAGGTAAAATGGCACTGAACACATGGTATTTGAGTGGGAGCCTTGGGCCATGGCAAACCAGGTCATCAAAGTTCCTAATCTGTGGAGAGAATTAACCTCTGAATTTCAGCTGTACAGAAGCAATGGAGAGGAGGGAGGAAACACACACATGATTGATCATCAAGGGATTAAGGAAGACTTCTCCACCAATGCTTCTGTGAGAGCTGAAAATTAAAAAAAGCAGCTGAAAAAGTAAGAAAGTTTCCCGTGGTAGAGCAGCAGTATGCAGTTCAGTGCTCTTCATACTGGAAATGCTGTTGGCTGATAGCATAGTTTCTATTATATTAGGCTAAAAAATGAAATACATGACTACTTCACTTTTAAATGTGGTAGGGATTTTCCTTAACAGTTGATTCAACTCCCTCAGTCCTAGGAAAGTGGAACGGGGAGTTCCTGATAATTTAAGTCAAAATCTTTGCAGATCACAGAGCTTTTTGGGACTGTATTAGTGTGCTGACATTGCAGTAACAACTCCATATACTTGTAGTGCATCTTCCACTCAGGACTCTGAGCAAACAGGAATAAATTGATCCTGCCACTCTCCATGTAAATTGGGTTACCGTTGCTGTTGAACAAGTGAGAAAAATGGGACGTAGATTTTGACTTAAACTAGTCTGTGATCACGCGCACTGTCTACAGCAGAGCTGTTGATCAGGTCAGCCATTAAACTGGGCGTCACTGCGATGGGGCTTAGGCAATCACAAGGCAGTGCTAAACTGATGGAATGAAAACCAGATCAAATCTCAGAGTTGTGCAGCAGCAGCAATAGTCAGCTATGCCTACACGAGTAAGCCCACCGCAGAGCTTCATTTAGGCTTTTCATTTCAGCAAGACTATTATGAAAACAGCTGTATTGGTTTTTCTGTGAGGGGTTTTTGATTGTGTCTTTGGTAACGGGGGAAGGGCTATGGAAATGGCCCTTTAAGAAGCTACCTGAAAACTCCCCCTTTGCCTTTGTCAGACCCACCTATGACCAGGGCCAAGCGAATCAGCGCACGTGCAATTCATGTATTTAAGGAGGGTGCAGGACATGCCTTGCTCTCTCTCTGGCACTGGCCCTGACCAGTGCGCCCCCAGGTGTGGGTGGCGCAGCCCTGGCCTTGCCCGGCTGGGCTTGGCCGGCCCCGACTGCAACTTAAGCTTAAGCCCTGCTGCAGCTCATCCTGAAAAAAACAGAGAGAGCCCCTGGAAAAAAAAAAAAAAAGGAGAGAGAGCCGGGAACTTCAGAACCATCAGAGGAGAACTGCAGCAGAGAAAGGAGTGGGGCCCAAGGGGAACAACTTTGAAGAACACCTAGGTTGGTTTGAAGGAAAGAAAAGAGAGGGAGGAGGAGGAGGATGCAGAACCCAGGTTTCCCCTTTGCAACCCGTGGTGAGAGCCGGGTCAACTGGTCTGCAGTCTGTAGAGCTCAGCGGTGGGGCAGGACCACCTGAGCAGTGGCTGCCCCTGAAGAAGCCATTACTCCGGGCAGTGCGTGCTGGAGCAGGTTGTGTGTTGAGG